>NC_079190.1:33065781-33215781 GCF_029499605.1 Hyla sarda | reverse complement strand
TCCAGCCAGCTAAGAAGTGTCGGCAAGTGGAAAACTCATCTCTTATAGGGGTACTTATAGGTTCTTATAGGTCAGATCGCCGGGGTCCCGCTGCTGGGGAGCCTCGGGATCGCCGCTGCGGCACAGCGCTATCATTACTGCACAGAGCGAGTTCGCTCTTCACGGAATGACGGGCAATACAGGGGCCGGAGCATCGTTACATCACGGCTCCGCCCCTTGTGACGTCACGGTACGCTCCCCTCAGTGCATGTCTATGGGAGGGGGCGTGGTGGTCGTCACGCCCTGCCGTAGACTTGCATTAAGGGGACGGCCGTGATGTCACAAGGGGCGGAGCTCTGTGCAGCAATGATAGTTCAGTGCAGTGATCTGTGCAGCAGCGGTGATCCTGGGGCTCCCCAGCAGCGGGGCCGCGGCGATCTGACATCTTATCCCCTATCCTTTGGATAGGGGATAAGATGTCTGGGGGCGGAGTACCCCTTTAATGAGCTCTAACAAAGAGGAACCCCGACGGGAATCGGCTGAAGTTACAGCAAAGACTCCATCCTCGGTATCTGCAAAACCACCTGAGTGAACCTATTCCCTCCTTTTGGGGTTCATATGCTTAGTCTGGTTTATTTCTGCTTTTTGTAGGATGATGTTACTACAGAAAAAAATCTACAAAAAAATCCAAGCATGCAGAATGTAATGCGTGTAGGACTAAGCTGTTCTTTCTGTGTAGTTAAGGTTTTTTCTACTGAGGTGCCATCTCTGCTGGCTTCAATGCAGGAGATAAGAGTTGAGATTCAGAATTCTTTAAAATATATAAATACATCTGCACCCGTTTCTGTGACTGCTCCTGACGCTCCTGTGGGTGATGCTTTGCCCGGTGCAGGCTCAGAAGAAGAGGGAATTATCCTGGACTCAGATGACGAGTCCTCATCTGCGGAAGGTTCTACATCTAAGAGGCCTTTTTTTTTTCTAGCAGAGGACACTGATAGCCTTATCAAAAGCATAAGACATACCATGAATATTGAGGACCCCAAACAGGTCAAATCTGTACAAGATATCATGTTTGAGGGTTTGGAACAAAAAAAGCGAAGGGTGTTTCCAGTACATAGAAGCATTACTTCTCTGATTAAAAAAGAATGCGGTAATCAAGATAGATAATCTTTTTTTGATGACACTGATCTAGTTTCCTGGGAGAAGGTTCCAAAAATTGATGCCTATCTATATCTAAACTATCTAGAAAAAGAACACTTCCAATGGAAGATCTTGGGCTTCTGAAAGATCCTATGGACAAAAAATCTGATTCTTTTTTGAAGCGTGCATGGAAAGCTGCTAGGGCTTCCTTTTAAACCTAATGTCACAGTCTCCTGGGTAGCTAGAGCTATGCTAATCTAGATTGACCAGTTGTTCATGGACATTCAAAATAATGTCCCTTATGAGCAATTATTGTCTTCTGTCCCATTAATTAAAAAATCTGCAGCATTTTTTGGTAGAAGCCTCTTCTGATGCTTTAAGGCTTTCTGCCAGATCTGCGGCAATGTCCAACTCTGGTCTTAGGGCCCTCTGGTTAAAAATTGGTATGGGGAGGTGTCACGATCACACCCTATCGGTCCAGCTAAGACACTAGAGAGAGTGTGATGGTGCAAGGGTTAAAGCCGCCAGACCTCTGGGTATCCTCTACAAGTCCCAGCAAGTCACCAAATTAACCCTTAGATAAACGTGTTTTACCAGAGCTGCCTTCAGAAAGGTGAGCTCATATATTTACAGATCAAAGACCAGAGCTGATGAATTAAACATTTAATCTGATAAAAGGTATCACAGTGCTAAATATATAAAAATACAGGAACAAATGACATACAGTTACACAAATATATGAAAGAGTTTTGCAAGACAAGTTCAGAAAACAAAAGATGAAGTTCTTACAGCATGATGGTATAGCAGTTCCAAGAGTGAGTTTCAGCTGTTCTTAGGATGGTCTTGTCAGCTTGTGGCCCAGCTTTTTACAACCAACTTTTAGTCTAGCATTGTTTAAATATCATATCTGCTCTCTTGGGAGGGAGACTCCATTCCCCCCTCCCCTCTGATCCCACCAGGGGGTCTTCTCTCTTCCTGACCCCTTATCTCTTTGTTTGTATCACCTTTGAAGTCATGCACTCTGGTCTCATCATATAATCAAACAGCCAGACCCCCCAATAAAATGCAATACACAAAACACAGTCTGACCCCTTACCCATGTCTTAGTTTATACACAGATATAATTTATAATACACATATAGGATTTTAATAATCAGGCCTTGGGCCTGACAGGAGGTTAGTGCCAAGAATAAGCTATGTGCCCTGCCTTGTGAGGGTAATCTTCTGTTTGGACCCCCTCTATCAGAAATCTTAGAGAAGGCCGGTGATAGGAATTAAAATTTCCCTACTCCTCCTCCCTTCAGACCTAATAGATCCTATTTTTCCAATATGAAAACCAGAGGTCAGACCCACAAATCTGGGGAATCCTCCAGATGGTGATTTCCCAAGAAATCTAATGGATACCTGTTGTTTAATCCGTTGTCCTCTACAGCTAAAAAAAAAAAAAAAAAGGTCAGCAGTGATGGTGTGGTTCAAGTCGGTGGCAGGCTGAGAAAGTTCTTTTCAGAGTGGGAGAAGATTTCAAACAGCTCCTGGGTCCTAAACACTATAAAAATGGTCTTCCTCTAGAATTTCTCAGTCAATAACCCTGGAACTGTCCAGAGTAGAAGCAAATCCCCATAGCAAACCTCTTCTACTCTGTGCAGTTCCCGAGACAACCAGAGATGTCAGCAGAGAGCACTGTTGCCAGACAGAAAATAACTCATCAGCAGCAGCTGATAATTATTAGAAGGATTAAGATTTTTTAATAGAAGTAATTTACAGATCTGTCTATTTTTCTGGAGCCAGTTGGAAGTTTTTTTTTTCTGGAATACCCCTTTAAAGCCTACTCTACTAGGTCTGTGGCCTCATCTTGGGCTGAGGGTGCCTCGATAGAGCAGATCTGTAGAGCTGCCACGTGGTCTTCTCCACATACAGTGGTCCCTCAACATACGATGGTAATCCGTTCCAAATTTGTTGAAACCATCGTATGTTGAGGGATCCGTGCAATGTAAAGTATAGGACAGTGGTCTACAACCTGCGGACCTCCAGATGTTGCAAAACTACAACACCCAGCATGCCCGGACAGCCAACGGCTGTCCGGGCATGCTGGGAGTTGTAGTTTTGCAACATCTGGAGGTTCGCAGGTTGAAGTCCACTGGTAGAGGAAGTTGTACTCACCTGTCCCCGCCGCTCCGGACCGTCACCGCTGCCCGGGATGTCGCCGTCCATCGCTGTCACGGCGTCCCCAACGCTCCGGTAAGGCCTCTGCTTCCCCGGCATCCTCGCTCTCCGTCGCCGCCATCATGTCGCTACACACGCCGCTCCTATTGGATGACGGGACGGCGTAATAATGATGTCGATGGAGAGCGCTGACGATGCAGGGGATCCTGAAGAGGACGCGCCGGAGCCCCGAGGACAGGTAAGTGATCGTCACCAGACCACACGGGGCACCGTAAACGGCTATCCGGTGGCAGCTGAAGCAGTCTGCGCTGCCGGATAGCCGTTTATGCGATGGCCCCGACATACAAAAGCATCGTATGTTGATGCTGCCTCTGAGAGGCCATCGCATGTTAAAATTATCTTATTTCAGGGCCATCGTAGGTCGGGGGGTCACTGTACTTTCTTTTGTCACTATAGGGTGAATGTGGGTAGTTCCTCTTCTCTTACCTTTGGACACAGTGGCCCTCATTTACTATTGCAAACCCGACATGTTTTGTAAGGTTGTGCGCCAGATTCTGTTGCATTGCGCCAGAAATTCTGTCTGCGCCAGAATGTGCGCCAGAATTGAAAAAAACCCTGACTAACTCTCCCCAAAAAGGGGAGCGTGGCCGCTGGGAAAAGGGGGTGTGGCCTCCAAAAAGGGGCCTGTTACCGACATTTTCACAAAAAAACAACATATTTACTAAGGTTTCCACAGAAAATGTGGTAGATTTGTGCTGAGGAAAACCAGACAGATCAGATCATGTGTAAAAAATGGCAAAATGTAGGGAAACCTTAGTAAATACCGTGGAAAATAAATTGTAAGTAATAAAAACTCACAAAGAAACCTACACAACACTCTTAGTAAATAAGGGCCAAAGTCTTACACCCTAGGTTGTATCTCTGATATTCTCTCAGGTGGGGCTGTCATGGCGAAGGGGAAAGCTGGTAATTACTCTCCGGTAATGTTGTTTCCCCAAGCCATGACCGCACCATGGCATTCCCACCCTATGTTTATGGTGTTATTTTTTCCTACACTTGGGTTGGGGGTCAACTTTTTCTGGTTATTTTTCTATTTGTATGTAGTAAGTTATGAAGGCTCTTCTGGTCTCGGAAAGTCACTGAGGCTGGAGAGGGGGGCTCTTCTTTTTATTCTCAGGTTTCCTGTCCCTAGAGGCGGAGTCCCTCTCTCAGGTGTCATGGCGAAGGGGAAACAACATTACCGGTGAATAATTACCAGCTTTATTATCACAATCGGATATCGATATCTCAATATTTACCCCCATAATTGCAATATGATATTTATCCCAAATTATGCAGCCCTAAGGGAAATGTTAGTCTGGTATACTGGTTTTTATTCCGTAATAGTATGGTGGTGTAAGTCAATCATTGGGCAGTAGTAATACATGATCATGATGTGGCGGTATTATTTATCCTTTGCATCGTCTTATTAGTGGTAACATAGGCTTTGGTATTCTGGGCTTTATTCAGGAACAGTATGGTGGTGTAATTCAATCATAGGGCAGTAGTAATACATGATCATGATATGGCGGTAGTATTAGACCTTTTTGTATTTTCTTTTTTATTAGTAATATTGGCTTTGGTATTCTAGGCTTTATTCAGTAACAGTATGGTGGTGTAATTCAATCATAGGGCAGTAGTAATAAATGATCATGATATGGCGGTATTATTAGACCTTTGTGTATTTTCTTTTTTATTAGTAATATTGGCTTTGGTATTTCGGGATTTATTCAGGAACAGTATGGTGGTGTAATTCAATCATAGGGCAGTAGTAATACATGATCATGATGTGGCGGTATTATTTCACCTTTGCATAGTCTTATTATTGGTAACATTGGCTTTGGTATTCTGGGCTTTATCCGATAACAATATGGTGGTGATTATATTTAGTCACTATTTGGGGGTAATATAATATAGTCATGGTGTGACGGTATTATTAGACCTTTTGTATTAAACTGGTCTTGATATGGTGGGTTTTGCTCAGTATTAGTAGGATGGGAATATGTATGGTAATGATATTTGTTTGTTGTATACTGGTATTTTAGTTTTCGCTTTCAGCCGGCCCAGGCCCCAACAGGGGGACGTTTTGTGATCATCTTATTGTCAAGGGAACCTTCTATAAAGTCAAAATTGTCTGAAGCAGAGAATCCCTTTTTATTTTTATTTTTTAATTAACTCTTACATTGCTTTTCCCCCCCTTCCCTATTTGCTATGCAGTGTCCCGAAT
This sequence comes from Hyla sarda, assembly GCF_029499605.1. NCBI lineage: Eukaryota > Metazoa > Chordata > Amphibia > Anura > Hylidae > Hyla > Hyla sarda. The sequence goes on along the minus strand of NC_079190.1, from coordinate 33,210,233 downwards.
ATGCTCCGTTGTTGCTTAGCAATGTAACAAAGTGGCAAGTGGGTGGCACAGTGATACTCTATGACCTTGCGGTGTCTCTTAAGAGAATATCGCCATCTAAGAATGTGAGTGCCTATGAATAGGACAGTGGTCTCCAAACCGGGGAACTCCAGGTGTGGCAAAACTACAACTCCCAGCATGCCCGGACAGCCAACGGCTATCCAGGCATGCTGGAAGTTGTAGTTTTGGAACAGCTGGAGGTCTTTTAGAGGGGGGAGATTTATGAAAACCTCTGCAAAGGAAAGGTTGCCCAGTTGCCCATAGCAACCAATCAGATCGCTTCTTTCATTTTGCATAGGCCTTGTTAAAAATGAAAGAAGCGATCTGATTGGTTGCTATGGGCAACTGGGCAACTTTTCATCTGGACAGGTTTTGATAAATCTCCCCCAATGGCCCTAGGATATTTGTCGAGATTCACCGTACTGTGTCCAGAGTTGCCGATTTAGCAGCATATTCCCGAAAAACTGTTCTGACTAGTAAAAAAAAAATAAAAAAATATTTCCGTTGCACAAATAATTCCCAAAGAGTGATCATCTCTCGGTCTTTCCCTCCCTCCCCTCGCATAGCTTTCATAGTTTTAGTTGACCCTCCGAAAAAAGAAAAAAAAAGAAGTTGTAATTGAATAGTCCCGGCTGCACTTTGGGTTTAACATCGTGTTATGTGCCACAAGTGTCAGATTCCACAGACTTCGCAATAACCCGTAAGAAGATTCCCTGCGATTATTGCGCCATAATCCCCTTCATCTATATCTGCTTTTATTGTTTTTCTACAGCCGCATCCCATCGTCCCTTCAATCGTTCAATAGGGCTTTGTGCCCCGCAAAGAGATACAGATAGATCTATAATTTTTTTAATTATATATAATAATATTATTACTACTAAATATATATATTTTTTATTATATATATATATATATATATATATATATTTAGTAATATTAATATTATATATAATTAAAAAAATTATATATACCGTATAATCACATTTTTCTAAAATTATATATAATATTAATATTACTAAATATATATTTTTTAATAATAATAAAAAAATATATATATATTTATAAGAATTTTTATAAATATTTTATAATGAATATAGATTGTATAATAAATAATGTATAGATTTTATTATTATTGTTTATAATAATATATAATTATTTTTTTTTATAGCACTTGCATTACAGATACTGGTTATACCTTCAGTTATGTATATCTTTGCTTTAGTTTCTGGGAAAAAAGGAATTTTTTTCTGGTCACAAAGTGCCAAAGAGGCGTAGCCCCAGGTCCACTTTGCCCTTGGGCTGCAACGCCTCTATGCTCTGAAGCCCCATCTGCACCCTGTTGGATAGACAAGCCGGGAACAGCTTTCCATGCATTCGCTGCTGATACAGATTGCTGCGCATGTGCAGTAGCTTTGAAAGGTCTGGGATTGGCCTAACCACGCACAAGCCGCAATCCGTATCAACAGCGCATGCGCAGCTTTCAGCAGAGCTGGGTGCAAGAAGCTATGCTCTGCTTGTCTATGAAATAGCGAGCAGGCGGGGCTTCAGAGCAGAGGAGCGTTGCCGCCTTAGGGCACAGTGAACTTGGGGCCACGCCCCTTGGACACTTCATAGCTGAATTTTTTTATCTGCAGTTGAAAGCAACAGTATACATAACCTAAGGAATGACCCATATCCCTTATGTTTTGCCTAGTTTTCCCAGCTAGGGCATCTCTGGCTGTGGCAAAACTATAACTCCCAGCATGCCCGGCTGTTGAGCCACCCTTGTTGGGAAACACTGGTGTAGACTGAATGGGCATTAGTAAAAAAGCATATTTAGGGGTAGGGTATAAAAAGTGTAATAGGCCGCAGCTTCTTCATTGTAAATATTGAGGACAGGGTCTCATTAAACAAATAAACATAGTGTATCCAATTGCCGTACCATGGTGTATCTAAACAATACTTTAAAACAGTGTTTCCCAACCAGGGTTCCTCCAGCGGTTGCAAAACTACAATTCCCAGCATGACCGGACAGCCTTTGGCTGTCCGGGCATGCTGGGAGTTGTAGTTTTTCAACAGCTGGAGGCATCCTGGTTGGGAATCACTGCTTTACACTGCAGTGGAAGTGAATAACCCCAAAGCTGTTTTGACCGTTTTGATTTCCATTTTGTTGTAAAGAAGTTTTATATTTGCGTAAAAGTTGCAGTCAGGCGCAACTTAGCATCAAAGTCGTGCTGCAAACTTTCTCTTTGCAATTTTAACATTTACAGCAAATCCCTGGAATTTTTTTTTTCTTAATGTAGACGGACAAATGGGTTACCACGAAGTGTCTTATTAATAAGGTAACTTTAGTTTTTTTTCTGAAAGAGGAAGCCCTAAAGGTTACACCACTTGTGTCCGAGAATTATCTGTTCTGTACCGTTACCAAAATATATTAGGTTTTCCCCCGCGATTGATTGTGATAACCACCCTAAAAAATGCTATCTACTGCATTGCTGTCTGAGAAGAAAGAGTTCCCCGTTGTTACCCTTCTCCTGTGTTTTATACATATGCACTCTCGCCACGACTGATCATGCATGTACTATGGATAGAGACACTTCCAGACAATCCTGGAGGAGTAGGCTAATCTCCCTGAAGACAAAAGGGATCGGGCTTGTTGAGATCCTACATGCCCAGGCATTCTCTCCCCTGATGTCTGGCATCGGGGTAAGTCGGAAAGCCCCCTAGGCATTAGATGATCGCCCAATCCTGCCAAAATTTCAAGCTTAAAGGGGTACTATGCCCCTAGACATCTTATCCCCATGGCGGGAGACGTGATGTCACACCGCGACCCCTCCCATAGACATGAATGGAGGGGGCATCACGTAATGAGGAAGCTGTTTAGAATGCCGGATGCCGCACAGAGACCACAGGGGTCCCAATGCCGGGACCCCCGTGATCAGACATCTTATACCCTATCCTTTGGATAGGGGATAAGATGTCTAGGGGCGGAGTACACCATTTAAGTTTCTGTAAAGGTTTCTTTCACTCTGGAGAACCCAATCCAATGATTTTACTTTGTGCAGTGTAATGCTTCATTTCCCCTGTGGTGGTGCTGCAGGAAAACGTAAAACCCGTCAGCTGCTTTGTGCTGCCCAAACCAGCATAAAAAAAGACAGGCAGCGGAATACCTTTTATTTAGTCTGAAACGATTACGCATCTGCGACTATGTAGTGCGACAATGCACTACATAGTCATGGGGGCGGTCCCTATGACTGCTCCCGCCCTGTTGGCATTGAGGGATGCATCTGTCACCAGTATTGTATAAGGAGAGACGTTAGAGAAGTTATAGATCGTGGGGGGTCCGACTGCTAGGACCCCCGCAATCTCTTGTATGGAGCTCGCATGAAGGGAGCGTTCCATCCCCGCATGATGCAGCCGCTGACATGCTCCTTCCATGTATTTCTATGGGATCCTTGTCGGGGGGGAAGCTTGGGCTGTCGGCAGTGTCGTGCTGAGAAAAGACACATCCCCTTCCTGCGGACTGCCAGGGCCCCATACAAGAGATAGCAGGGAGTCATAGCGGTTGGACCCCCCCAACGATCTATAACTTATCCCCTATCCTAGGATGAATAGGGGATAAGTTATTTTTCAGTAAAGTATTCCTTTAAACCAAAAGTCCCTTAGCAGCTGTGATCTGGAAGGAATATAAACTTCTCACCCAACAGCTGTCTGGGCATGCTGGGATTTGTAGTTTTGCAACAGCTGGAGGTCAACAGTTTGCAGACCACCACTGTATAGCACATGGGATACCTAGAAATTCATGTTTATAGGCACGTATGTATGCACGAACAAAAGGGTGAATAAAAACGGATTAAGGACTGAAAGTGTATAAAGTTCTCAGAAGTGCTTATTGACCCGGCATGTGAGTCATAATACCGCAATATAACCATTGTCTATCTCCCATTCCTGCTTTGTCAGCAAAAAAAGAAAAATAACTACCAGAAGGGATTGTAAAAGCAAAGAAGAGCGGTTATCTGCTATATATACACATTGATATATACATAGCATGAGAAACCGTCAGCACGTATCCCAGTGACACTATATATACTGTACGTGCACAGAAACACACGGCTTGCCAGAAAATCATCTGCCGACATCTGCTCCTTGCTTGTGGAATGGGACTTTAAACCCTCCAAAAATAGCTAGGTCACTGTGCAGAGTTCACGCTTTGCTTGGGTTGGGTGTCAACGAGGGGTACGAATGTTTTGTAAACAATGTTATCCTGAAACAAAAACATTCTGATTCCACAGCAATGTTTATCATGTTGGTCCCTTTCCCCTTTGGGGCCCACAATCTAACCTCAGTTATAGATAGTGTGTGGGAAGAAACCTGCGAACCAAGAGGAAACCTACTCAAACACCAGGAGAACACAATACTTTATGGAGATGTTTCCCTTGGTCAGGTGTGAACCCGGGATCCCCTCCGCTGTAAGACAATAATGCTAACCACTAAACACGGAAAAAACATACAAACTTCATGGAGGGGTTGCTCTTGGTCAGATTTAACCCAAGACCTGTTTGGCTGTAAGGCAACAGTGCTAACCGCTCAAACACGGAAAGAAAATACAAACTTCATAGAGATGTTTCTCTTGTTTAGATTTGAACCCGAGACCCCCTCTGCTATAAGGCAACAATGCTGACCACTCAAACACAGGGAGAACATACAAACTTCATAGAGATGTTTCTCTTGTTTAGATTTGAACCCGAGACCCCCTCTGCTATAAGGCAACAATGCTAACCACTCAAACACGGGGAGAACATACAAACTTCATAGAGATGTTTCTCTTGTTTAGATTTGAACCCAAGACCCCCTCTGCTATAAGGCAACAATGCTAACCACTCAACACGGGGAGAACATACAAACTTCATAGAGATGTTGCTCTCGGTCAGATTTTAACCCAGGATCTACTTCGCTGTAAGGCAACAATGCTAACCACCTAAAAAGGGAAAGAACTTACAAACTCCGTGGATATGTTGGCCGTAGTCAGGCTTGAACCTAGGATCTGCTCTGCTGTAAGGCAACAAGGCTGACCACTTAAACACTGGGAGAACATACAAACTCCATGGAAATGTTACTCTTGGTCAGATTTGAACCTTAGACACCCTGCGCTGTAAGGCAACAATGCTAACCCCCTCAAGCACGGGGAGAACATACAAACTCCATGGATATGTTGACCCCTTTGTCCGATTTGAACCATGGAACCCCTCCTGATGTAACACAGGGAGGACATAGAATCTTCTTGAACATGTTGCCCCAGGTCAGATTTGAATCCAAGACCCCCTCTGCTGTAAGGCAACAATGCTAACCACTGGGCCATCATGCTGGTGTTATGTAGATCTACAGTCCTGGTAGGTGTGGTTGTGTCTAGTGCTGAGCTCCAGTACCAGACACAGTCCATGCTTTTTTTTTTGCCCCAAGTGGATGTACAAATGTAAAAATAAAAAAAATGAACAGTTAAAAAAAAAAAAATTCCTCCTATTGTGAACTGCATTGCATAATGTAAGGTATAATCTCCGGCAACGTTGATGTATTTTTCCGTAATGACTGACTGCGCCCCATAAAGGCCTCTTAAGGTACCAGAGGTCGATTAATAATTTGCACAGTGTTTGCATTAACCACAGCTCGATGATAAAGCAGTTCTTTGAAAACACTCTTAATGTATGCACAGGCAGAGAAGAACGTCAAAGGCTCTGCAAGTCGTAACGTATACCAACATGTAAATTACCGATCCAGACGCAATCAGAAACCAATCAATCTTCTCCATGCAATTATCGCAGGTGGAGACATCGAAAACCTTATTTGATCTGTGTCGACCCAGTCATGTGGACACAAGAATATAGCTGAGTACATGAATCTAGGACCCAACTTTCCATGTTTGCAAAATATATCAGGATAATTCTTACTGGGGTTATCCTGCCAAATTGATTAGGTGGAGCAGTCAACGCTGACCACTGGGACCCCCACTGATGGATAGAAAGCCTTTTTTTTTTCAGTCAAAACCTAGAGAGGTAGAAGTAGTGTCAAAGACTAAGGAAGTTGAGATATGGAGGACTTTTTAGAGAGGACCTGCTTTAGTTGTTCTTGGGATTAAGAGGAAATGCTATATTCATGATGGGGGCAGGCCGGGCAGGCAATATGGAGGAGGAAGGGGAGTGCGGCGAGCTGGCTACCCGCCTCCATTGTGCAGAGCTGCGCAATGCAGCTGGAGATCAAAAAGTCATAACTCTGAGACTACAGTTCGGATTCATGCAAGCGACCACTGCTTTTTAATCTGTTCACCCGCACTATAAACAAATATATTGGGTTTAGTGCGGGTGAACAGATGTCAGTTTCTCTTTAAAGGGGTTCTCCACTGAAATGTATTTTTTTTAATCAACTGGTGCCAGAAAGTTAAACACATTTGTAAATTACTTCTATTTAAAAATCCTAACCCTTCCAGTACTTATCTGCTGCTATATACTACAGAGGAAGTTCTTTTACTTTCTTTCTATCTGACCACAGTGCTCTCTGCTGATGCCTCTGTCCATTTTAGGAACTGTCCAGAGTAGAAGTAAATTCCCATAGCAAACCTCTCCTGCTCTGGACAGTTCTTGACATGGACAGAGGTGTCAGCAGAGAGCACTGTGGTCAGACAGAAAATAGAAGTAATTTACCAATCTGTTTAACTTTCTGGCATCAGTTGATACATTTTCTTTTTTCCGTTGGAGTACCCCTTTTAAGGATCCCATCAAATGTCTCCTCATATCTCAGCTTCCTGGTCCTTTGTGGACTTAACATGGGTTTCCCTGTTGTCATACATTGTCTTTCAAGTTTTTAGATGCCTCCTAAATTAATTGCACCTTCCAAGAAATGTCTAGGTACTCCTTTATTGTACCATGTGCCATATTGTGCTGCTTATTTGCTGCTGCATATTTTCCTACCAATTAAAGTCAATGGGTGGAAAAATCAGTTGCAGAAAATGCCCAAAATATGGCACACATGACCCTACCCTTAATGGGATGCGTGTAATTTTCATGGATTATAGAATGTAGTTTTTATTTTTATTTCTCTCATGCGTCCATATTTGAGACTCGCACATTGATCCTGTATTGCCTGTATAGATAGTACAGAAAGGTTTGTGTGCTTTATGGAAGCTGGATTAGAGTCAACAGAAAGAAAAATAGTATAGGTTATTACACTTTCCTGAAAGTGAACTACAAACCCCTCACCAATGACCAGATAGAGATAGGGGAGCTGCATACATACCGTTAGTTGTATTATTATCATGGCTTATCTAGGTGTTCAATAAAATAGAGCTACAATTATATTCATAGCCTTGTAATGATGATGAGATGACTCTGCTTATTCTGTACCAGTCTACATAGTAAAGCTAACAAGTGAGATACGAAATAAAATCATGAAAAAAATGTTTATAGTAAAAACTAAATTTAAATTGTCTTTTTTTTTTTTAGGTTACGTCCCCTGTAACTCATGTGAGTTTATCTGCAGTCATAATTCCCTTTTAATATATATATACACACACACACACGCATTTCTATATATGAAATGTTTATGGCTGCTTACGCTTACAGCTGTATGATGTATATGACATTGCTCCTTACTTATCTGCTTTCCTCAGCTAGACAACGTGCATGTAGTCATGGTGTAAGGCGAGAGCTTGCCCTTGTGACACCATCATGGCAGGTGGGATCCATTGAGTAATGATATCTCCTAGAAAGTCAAAAGAATGAAAAACAAAACTGAATTTCGTATAAAAATATTTTGAACTTAGTTTGAAATCTTATTCTTAAAAGGTAAAGCGGGGCTTGGGGCATGTTTCTAAAATCTTTATTTTAAAAAGTGTGAAAAAAAAGTGTGTTTCTTTGTTAGACTTGCAAATAGTTAGCAAAAATCTCTTAGAAATGCCATATTCTATGTGTAGTAGAAAACAGATCCGGTAATAAACATCCTGTCTGACGTTAACTGGCTATTTTTTTATTTATTTTTTTGCTGTGTGTGTGTGTGTGTGTGTTTATGTATTTTTTGTTGTATAAATTACTTTTATCCAGTTTATCCATTCAGTAATTCAAAAATCCTCATACTTGCTAACACTTGCTTCCAGAATAGCACTACAGAAATATGTAGACTAAAAGTTGAAGACTGAGCAATATAGCATATTTTTTTTTAATTTTGATTAGGAATATTTATGTTTTGTATTTATTTAGATTTAATTCTTTAGATGAAGGGGTACTCTGAAGAAAATAAATTGTTTTAAATTAACTGATCCCAGAAAGTTATACAGATTTGTAAATGACTTCTATATACAAATCTTAATCCTTCCAGTACTTATCAGCTGCTGTATGCTCCAGAGGAAGTTGTGTAGTTCTTTCCAGTCTGACCACATTGCTATCTGCTGACACCTCTGTCTGTGTCAGGAACTGTCCAGAACAGGAGAGGTTTGCTATGAAGATTTTTCCTGGCATGGACAGAGGTGGCAGCGTAACCAATAACTCTTTACCTAGTTGAGTGTTGGAGGGGCCCTGCTGGCCCTTAATAAGCAGGTAACCCCTACTGAGGGCCCTTTCACACTACATAATTACTCCGTTTTCGAAGTTCCCTCAGAAAATCGGCAGTAGAACGGCAGTTACAAAATCCTATACTGTTAGAAAATCCCATTACAGTCTGTGGGATTTTTCTAATAGCCGTTTTAACCCGTTATAGGCCGTTATTTTGTTACGGGAGAAATAGTTCATGAACTATTTCTCCCGTTACTATCTTCTGTCACACAATAATGGCTGTTATTAATAACGGGCTATAACGGGTTAAAACGACTATTAGAAAAATCCCATAGAATATAATGGGATTTTCTAACGGCAGTATAGGATTTTGTAACTGCCGTTTTACTGCCGATTTTCTGACGGAATTTCGAAAACAGAGTAATTATGTAGTGTGAAAGGGGCCTAAGAGGGTTACTGTCTTTTACCATGGGAGTTTTATTCTTTTACATTAGCAATATACGGTACTTGCAGCCGGGACTTCTAACAATATCTCTTGTTCTTTGCAGATTGCTTGTTACATTGACTTGGCCCTAGCTGATAAATTGCCTTTGCAAAGTGACATATTAAGAAATACAAAAGTCCTTTTGTAGAGGAGACAAATCTGATGTAGCACTTGTGACAATTCTCGTGGTTTATATTTATTTGGCAATCCACAGCAGACTTTACACTGTGAATTGAATTCCTGCCCAGGAGATTGTAATCTTTTCTGCCGTCAGCGCTTACGAGATAAGGAAATATCACCAGGTTAGATAGAGCTCAGTAGGGTCTTTTTTCTTTTCTTTTCTTTTTATATAACTGCAGACATTCTGTTGTTGGTTGTGATCTAAATGTTTCCTACTTGTCTCTCCCAATTAATAATTATCCACTTCCATACATTTGTCTAGTGACAAAGATGAATCTCGAAGTTCTCTTAAATTTTTTTCGAGAGAACTATTTATGAACCATTCCTTCATGCAATGTTATTTTTAGGAAATTTAACAAAAGCAGCTCCATCAATGAGCCTACAGGCCTACAAAAACATAACATTGTTCTCCCCTTTCCTGCACTGTCAGCAGGATTCTGTGAATGACCTCCTCACAGGGGTTTATTGTAGAGCCCATAGCGGCAACCTTTGTGATAACACTTTAGCTCCTGATCTTTTTATATTTTTTTGAAAAACAGCTTCTATTTTTCTGTTATGTAATGGACAAAATGATTGGAAACTGGAGTTTCCTTTTTATTGAGTTGAAACAGGCGTGGCATGAGAGGAAACTGGGCATGGGCTAAAATTTTGGCCTAAACTAAAAAAGTGGCCTTAACGGGGTACTCCACTGCTCAGCATTTGGAAAAAACAGTTTCGATCGCTGGAACCGGCACTGGGAGCATGTGACATCAGCCCGCCCCTTCATGATGTCACGCCCCGCCCCCTCAATGCAAGTCTATGGGAGGGGGCGTGACGCTGTCACTCCCCCTCCAATTGACTCGCATTGAGGGGGCTATAATGTCACAAGCTCCCGACTCCCCTTTAAATGGTCATAATCAAAAACGTTTTATATGTTTTACATCTTGGCAGAACATTACCCTTGTAATATACGGTTTATAGAAATCATGGCTTAGACCATTAGGGGTCCCCATACATCTAGAACATATTCCTGCAGCATCATATTTATCCCAGCTGAAGCGAAGGGAGGGACAAAGTCCAGTAAATGAGGGCAGGACTAGCACTCCTCTGTGCCCACTTCTGTCTTGTCTATCAGACTCCTGTCTGAAAACAGAGGAGGGGGTAACAGAGCAGCCTGCAGTGATTGGTTGAAGAGACCCAGCAAAGCACAGCACAGGAGACTCAGGGAGGAAGTGAATGCATGGTGAGTGAGGGCAGGCTGAGTGCTTTTCTCGGACACACCCCTTTCTGAGCAGTGGATGTCAGAAGGAGTGGGCAGCAGAACAGAGGGATTTGTGAGACAAATACAGAAGCAAGACACCTAAAACAAGACATGTAAAGAATCTGCATGGCCTAGTGAGTAACATATAGAAGCATTATTTTTTCTGTGATATGACGGGTAGGCTTTAAACTAGACAGATAAGCCAGATTTATTAATTAGCCTGAGCTACTTTGATAAGTCTGGTGCTTTTGAAGCTTTGTGCACACGACTCGGGACTGCATTTTATGGTTTAAAAAAAAAAAAACAACAACATTTTTTTCAAGTAAAAGAGGTTTATTGAGCCTGCTTTTAGGATGTATCTTGCAGGGATGTGGAGTCTGAGTCGAGGAGTCGGATGAAATTTTGGGTACCTGGAGTCGGCAAACAATGCACCGACTCCTACTCCTACTAAATTTAGATTGGAATTAGAAAAATAAAAAAGCTTAAATGTCCCAATTCACAAAAAGTTATAATTAATGACTTCTCTACTTTAAGAATAAAGACCAATGCATGCAGTGCCTCACGTAACCGCAAAACGAACACGTTAAGTGACTGTGAAGAAGCATGCTTTTCATGTGCTTTACTATATGGCACACAATGCACAATTAGGAGCGGCAATACTTATACTTTCCATAGTGTTGTGTTCTGCTGTTACAGGGAACCCATGGGTAACCTAGCCTCTCACTGATAAGGGATTAAGTAAATATGTTTTTGCAGGACTAGAGACTGAAGCTGTAAGCTGTAAACCATTGGAAAAACTGCTGCCATTCAGCTAAGGCTATAAAAACTTGTAAACTCGATTGTTAGCTTAAAGGGGTATTCCGCCCCTAGACATCTTACCCCCTATCCAAAGGATAGGGGATAAGATGTCAGATCGCCGGGGTCCTTCTGCTGGGGACTCCCGGGCGATCATTACTGCACAGAGCGAGTTCTCTGCGTAATGACGGGCGATACAGGGGCCGGAGCATCGTTACGTCACGGCTCCGCCCCTCGTGGTCGTCACGCCCCCTGCCATAGACTTGCATTAAGGGGGCGGGCCGTGATGTCACGAGGGACGGAGTCATGACGTCACGCTGCTCCGTCCCCTATATCGCCCGTCATTACGCACAGAACGAACTCACTCTGTGTCGTAATGAAAGTGTGGTGCTGCAGCGGCGATCCCGTTGGTCCCCAGCCGTGGTACCCTGGCGATCTTACATCTTATCCCCTATCCTTTGGATAGGGGATAAGATGTCTAGGGGCGGAGTACCTCTTTAAACTTTAAACATGACTATGGGATTCTACTAGGGAAATCATGTTTTATAATAAATGCCCCTTCCTGGATCCTCCCACTGCCCTTTCTTCAGCAGCAGATCAGCACACAAACTGTTCAATACAGTAGACTGTTGGCTTCCCAGCCAGTAGTCCTGTGGTAATGACATGTATGTTGCCTTTCTTTCCTTGTAGGAATGTATAAAATACATTCGCATATTAATACAGAGGAGTCGGAAGTACAGAAAACACCGGAGTCGGAACATTTATCTACCGACTCCACAGCCCTGGTTTTGAGACTTTTTTGGGGGGGGGGGGCACTGGCAAAATCTATTTTCACTTTACTCTCCAAAATACATTTGAAATATCGTGCCAAAATACATTTGTTTGTGCTGTAAAATAGTCATTTTTGGTTCGTTTTATCTTTTGTTATATAGCCAGTATAAAAAAAAAAGTCTTAGCGCAGGGTATAGGGCAGTTGTCTTCAACCTGCGTCCCTCCAGATGTTGCAAAACTACAACTCCCAGCTTGCAACATCTGGAGGGCCGCAGGTTGAAGACCACTGGTATAGGGCATAAAAAATAAACCCTTATTATTTTAAAATAACAAGGGTTTAGTTTTTATGCCCTATACCCTACGCTAAGACTTTTTTTTGTTTTTTTTCCCCCTACTGGTTATATAACAAAAGGTAGAACAAACCGAAAATTACTATTTTACAGCACAAACAAATGTATGACCCTGCATGAGATTGATTCCAGTCAGAGGGGTTTGTATACTGCCCATGGCGGTACCCCTACATTCAGGACATCAGTGGCTATTTACAACATTACAATACTTTTATGTTGTGTGTGTCTAGGGGACATGAAAATATCATGTTCTACAATTGTGTATATTTTTATTTTAAAAAAATTCTAATAAAAAAAAATTATAATATATATATATATATATATATATATATATATATATATATTATATATTCTGATCTGCATGGAGCTTTTTTTTGATCAGATAAATACCCTGCGCTAAATCGGCTACAAAGCGTTCACTGCATCACCAATAACAAACATGTCTAAACCAGCAATAAATAGGTTTTACTATGTCACTAAAGCTTGTAAAAAGGCTCTTTATTTGTATTATTTGGCTTGTCTGAATGTGTGTGTGCTGAGACCTGTACAGCGTCTGTATGTTCTCTGGGAGATCATTGTAAATGCCTCATTAGAATAAGTGCAATAACTATAATGGATATTACTGAACCTTGTTTTTTTAAGTTTCCCTGGGAACAGCCCATTAGGTACCGGAGAATAGCGCGGGGGGGGTACACCGGCACCACCGTCCTCTGCACAAGCAGCGTGCCGGTGATGCTTGGACATGCCATGTGCCACTTGGTCGTAAGGATCATTTTTTGAATATACAAAATCAAAAACTGTCAGGATCCAGACTGGAATGCAGAGAGGACACTGGAGGTGGATCCTCTGTGTCAGTGGGGTGATGGCGTGGGCCGTACCAGGGGTACGGAATCTAAGGGGTTACTGGTTTTCACCAGAGCCCGCCGCAAAGCGGGATGGACTTGCAGCGGCAGGTAACCCCCAGGTCGTTCCACCCGATAGCGACTCAACCCCACTTACAGCTGAGACAGGCGCGGTACACAGGGACAAGGCAAGAACCAGGTCGGACGTAGCAGAAGGTCAGGTCAGGGCAGGCAGCAAAGGGTCGTAGTCAGGGGCAACGGCAAGGGTCTGGATACACAGGCTTGGGATACACAAAATGCTTTCTCAGGGCACTAGGGCAACAAGATCCGGCGAGGACAGGAAGGGGAAGTGGGTTTATATAGGAAATGGAGGTGATTGCACTTGATTGGGCCAGGCACCAATTAGTGGTGCACTGGCCCTTTAAATTTCAGAGAGCCGGCGCGTGCGCCCTAGAGAGCGGGGCCGTGCACGCCGGGATGGGACGGAAGGAGGACGGGGCAAGTGAGCAGAACGGTATGCGACCCGCGGGCAGGCACGTCCTGCCGCGCGGATCGCATCCCCGCTGGGGGACTCAGAGCAGCGCTCCCGGTCAGCGAGTCTGACCGGGGCGCTGCTAACAGAAGAAGAAACTAGGACTGTGCTTCTAAAACTCCAGAAAAAAAATTTCAAAATTACTTTCTATTTAGTGGATTTACATGTTTTACTCGACATTGATCGACAGAATGGAAATTCCCTATTTTTCAACTTCCAGCTCAGTAATAACACATAGTTTAGAAATACTTTTTGTTTTGTTTTTTTGCTTCTTTTTAAAGGGGGCTTCTAGGAAATGAAATTCAGTACACAAAGACCTATTTGTCTGATGTCTTCTAATGGGGAACATTAGTAATCTCCGACTACCAGCAAGTGAAACGCTATAGAGATGGTCCAAAGCTCTTCTCAGACATTTGTTTTTGGACATCCCAGTTTTTATCTGGAGGGGAAACACATATTGAATCCTTGACTTCCTGGCCCTTACAGCTGATCATGGGGGACCACCTCCCATAAGCAGCATGACTGAGGAAGACTCACAGTTTTAGAAGAGGCTCTCCACCATTGTTTAAAGGGGTACCCCGCTGGAAACCATTTTTTTAAACCAACTAGTGCCAGAAAGTTAAACAGATTTGTAAATTACTTCTAGTTAAAAATCGTAATCCTTCCAGTACTTATCAGCTGCAATTTGCTCCACAGGAAGTTCTTTTCTTTTTGGATTTCCTTTCTGTGTGACCACAGTGCTCTCTGCTGACACCTCTGTCCATTTTAGGAACTGTTCAGAGTAGGAGAAAATCCCCATAGCAAACCTATCCTGCTCTGGACAGTTCCTAAAATGGACAGAGGTGTCGGCAGAGAGCACTGTGGTCAGACAAAAAAGAAATCCAAAAAGAAAAGAACTTCCTGTGGAGCAAATAGCAGCTGATAAGTACTGGAAGGATTAAGATTTTTAAATAGAAGTAATTTACAAATCTGTTTATCTTTCTGGTCATCATGCCCCCTCCCATAGACTTGCATTGAGGGTGGCGGGGCGTGACGTCACACGGGGGTGGAGTCGTGACGTCACGATACTCCGTCCCCGTGGTCGGGAAGCATAAGACTTGAAGCCTCCAGCTCTTCCTGCAGTGCTCACAAGTGGGAGCTGCAAGCTAGATTGTGGGGGTCCCCGACGGCGGGACCCCCGTGATCAGACATCTTGTCCCCTATCCTTTGGATAGGGGATAAGATGTCTTAGGGCCGGAGTACCCCTTTAAAGAAACTGTCTCCAGTGTCCGCACACTAACCTGCTGCTACAGGTAGGGTAGTGTGGGCGACACTGATGACAACGATACCTTCCTGTCGTGGATCCATGCTCCCATTCTCCCGGTGTCTAAATCTTTTTTTTTTCTTCATTCCACTGCAGGCTTGGGGCACGGACGGGGCTTCCTGACGTCACCGCTGCTGTTTCTCTGCTGAGGAAACAACAGGGTCAACGGGAAGCCCCACCTGTGCCCCAAGCCTGAGGCCGAACGGAACGAAAGGCGGAAGATACTGGGAGCACGGATTGCGGACAGGTAAGTATCGTTGTCATCAGTGTCATCCGCACTACCTGCCCTTAGCATCTGATGAAGAATTCATTTTTGGTATTAACATTTGTTGATCGACAATGGGAGATACAGGGAAGTTGATGGATGGGGCTGGGCTTTGGAGAAAAACCCAAAGATTATGTTATCTGTCCAGCTCTAAGCTTTTCAGTGATGTTTTACGTGAAAGAACGATGGATGGGCTGATAAAACAAGGTCCTACGCAGATAGGAAACCTAACGGATAGTTAGAAAAAAAAATCCCCCTTACTTAAACAGGTGGATTTCCCCATTGCCCTGTTGGGTAGTTTCCATTCTTATCTTTCTGTGTTAATATTGAGCAAACTTTTCAAGTCGTGAGCATTGTAATGGATTGCACTTGGAGTTGGTGACCATGTCAGGAGAAGAAACGCCATCCCGAGATAAAGAGGTCAGTTGTTCTTGCACATGATCTGTAGTCCTATCAATATATTGTCCAGAGCTTGTAGACCATATTAATACCTGAAGTATTACTTCATATCTCATATTCTCAAGATGCTCTTTGAGTTTCTGAGATTGATCTTTATGGATATTGTGTGGATTTATTTTTCTATGTCTTTTTATTTTTATTCTTCAGTATATACATACTGTAGAAGATAAGTCTTCTGAACCTGTCATTTTTTTTCCCCTGGGTTAGTCAAGTATCGGATGCATTTTGTGGGTCTTCTGATCAGATGACAAAGGAGAAAAGTATTTATACATATTAAATCCTTTGTTTCTACAAGAGATAAGCTACTGCCAGGAATATCTGTCTTATACCCCTAAATACATGTTCAACCGAGCATACATTTTTATGGGAAAGCCTAGGAAAAATAACTTTTGGCTAACAGCTATCTTAAAGGGGTACTTTTGCCCGAAGACCTCTTAGAGGAGAAGATGTCTGATCGCTGGGGTCCCACCACAGGGGACCCCTGCAGTCTCGCCTGCAGCACCCACCTGTCTAAGCTGCACGAAGCGATGACCGCTCAATGTCTGAAGACTCGCGACCCCGGGGCCGGAGTATCGTGACGTCACGACTCCGCCCCCTTGTGACGTTTCTCCCCGCCCTCTCAATGCAAGCCTATGGGAGGCCGTCACGCCCCCTCCCATAGACTTGCATTGAGGGGGCGTGACGTCATGAGGGGGTGGAGCCGTGATTTCACGATACTCCTGCCCCTGTATCGTGAGTCATCATGCATGGAACCAACGTAGCTCCGTGCAGTGATGACTCGGAATGCTGCAGGAGAGATTGCGGGGGTCCCAAGCAGCGGGACCCCCGCGATCAAACCTCTTATCCCTTATCCTTTGGATAGGGATAAGATGTCTAGGGTGGAGAACCCCTTTAAGTCTTTGACTTCTGGAATATCTAACCAGTGCTAAAGAGATTGTGTTGGTTAGAAAAGAACCCAGACTTCCTTGAATTGAACAGAATGTAATTTTCTGGTAAGGGAACCATTACTAAATCTTCACGTTTTACCCCTGCCAAGGCAGCCTGGAATTGTCGGTAAAATACTATATATAGGCGCTGTTTGTAATACTTTCAGAATAAAGTTGCTTTTAGTTCTCCAACCTTCAGCTTGTTGTGGTTTATTTGGATTAGCAGAATGTTATCGACCTGTGAGTCATATAGGATTTACACTCCGAACCTTGCTCATGTGTTACATATGTAGTTGTGTGACCCCACACAAGTAAATAATGCTGATTTTGCTGTTTGTTTTCTTACTGTCTTTGCAAATTGCAAATCCTGTCTTCCTAAATGCTGGTGAGGATGTTTTTCACGTATTACTAACATAAATGTTGTGATAAAGTATCGGAATGAACTACTTGGTGACTCATGAACGGGACTGCGTAGGGGTTTTTCTTGTATAAGTTGAAGATGTAAACTCATTGTCCCTCATTTACTATTCTAAACCCGACTTCTTTTGTCGTTTTTTTATGGCGCATCTTTGTCTGCAACATGTCGCAGACATCGTGCGCCAGTCTGCGACACAATGCAACATTTTTTCCCGACTGACCCGATTTGGATTCTCCCAAACCCGAAAAAGGGGCGTAACCCGACATTTCTGAGCTTTCCCACGTATTTATAAAGGTTTCCAACCCGAATTTGTTGAATTGTTGTGGATTTTTTCCCGACAACTCAGAGGAGTTGGAAACCAAAACCAACAAAAACCACATGCGACAAACAGGATGCAACATACTAATAAATACCAGGGGAAAAAACGTAGTGATGCTCTTTCATTGGATACCTAGGTGACCAATGAAGAGATTCTCCTTTTAAAATGTGTGTGTTCTGTGACTGGAACCCTAACTGGGGTAAAGAGCAAATTTCTGAACTACACAAAAGGGCACCTACTTATCCATTACCTCCATTGGTCAATCTGGCACTTCGGTGGAAAAAGAAGGGTTCTAATACATTTTCCTCCTCAATTCATGGCTTTATCAGGGAACTTTAAAACTGGAACCACTACTAGTCTACTTAATCCATCTTTGTAAACTAGTAGGAATAGTTTTTAGATCAGGGACACCTTAATCAGAGCAGGAGATCCAAGCATTCAGGGATGGTCTAGGGCTGAGGTCCCCATCCCAGTCCTCAAGGCTCCACTAACAATCCAAGATTAAAAATTTTCTGTTTTATTCCAATGGAGTAACTAAAAAACCTGGAAGGTTTGTGGACCTTGAGGACTGGGTTGGGGACCAGCAGTCTAGGGCACAAAAGGTGATTTCCTTCTCCTTTCTGTATAATACTATAATATGTATAAGGATACCAGTGTAAAGACCGATGTGTTGCCAGTGAGCCCATTGAAGACTTCAGTGGGCCAAACTTTGTCTAATTGTAACTACATTCGGTCCATTTCACGAACATATGTGCTTTCTGTGCTGGAACGGATAGGACATATGTTAAAGAAATGGACCAAACATAGTCATAGGCCCCTTGGGCTGTAATTTGGTATCCCTTTTTGACATTTTGCCAACATACGGCCAATTGTAGATCTAACAATGTGGAATGTCGTAGAATAGGGGGAGGTTGCAAGGTCTAAATGTAACA
Source organism: Hyla sarda (assembly GCF_029499605.1). NCBI lineage: Eukaryota > Metazoa > Chordata > Amphibia > Anura > Hylidae > Hyla > Hyla sarda. Next base: position 33,191,862 of record NC_079190.1, on the reverse strand, counting down.
GGACAAATACAACTTCTATTTGCAAATAAATAAATAAAAAACATGAAGGTGATTTATCATTCTTTTCAAACGTATGGCTTTTATATGCCAATTTGTTTTTAAACTTTATTTTAACAACCTTGATAAATAAATTGCACGTATGCAAAACCCAGGAAACACTCTTACAAAGGCATTTTTTTAAAGCAGAAAAGTTTTCCCTTATGTTAGTAGCCAAAGTCCTTTTATCTACCCTTTATTACCAGTAGCGTTGCTAAAGAGTGACGGGCAAGGGGGGCGTACCACATCGGGTGACACCCTGCCTGGCACTAAATAGCTGCACTCCAACTATGCATAAAAAAAATATTAAAAACATATACTATGCCGCACCATGAATATCCGTACCCTGGAGGCTTTTTTGTTTAATTTTGAGCCCGCATTTTGTGACGTTGGTGGGCGGAGTCTTGCGTCGCTGCGCTAAGGCCGGAGTTTATGTCAGGAAGGAAGACAGCGCAGCACCAACAGGCACATAAACAATAGTAAAGCGACCCAAAAAAAAACTGCTCGGTACGTTACTCACCCCAAAATGTGCATGAAGCTGTATTACTATGGATGTTTCTTCTTTTTTTTTTTTTTTTTAAGGAAAGATTTTAGTGCCACATATGGGTTATTTACGTAGTCTGTAAAAATTCTTCCACAATTATTTTGTGCCTTATTTTATTTTAACACAACATAATTTTTTTTATTTAGTGGGTACGCCAGCATGTGCGTGTCCTAAAATTAACAAGGTGTGCAGTGTGTATTTTCAACCTTAAAATTAATAGTTATTAGTTATATTATTTTATTTTTTCTATATTTAACATTAATTTAGTCGCTTTGTTTCATGATGCAGAACAAGAATAGTTGTTAAAGTGGGTGTTAATGTCCTTTTCTGCACTTTCTACAAGCCAGGTTGGACCTTGAATACATATGCGACTTATTAAATGGAGATGCAACTTTTTTTCTTCATTAAAAAGCGACTATCGCATTTGATAAATACATGACCACTGCAAAGTCCCAAAAAAAAATTTACGTGAGCAGATTTCAGAAATGTGCTTTGGAATAAGCATTTACGCAAAAAAAAAATCTACTACGGAGCTTGATAAATCTCCTTCCATAAAGCTCTACCTACCAAAAAAAAAAAAATCACCCCTATGTCAGTGGTAGCAAACAACAATGGGACTTCTGGTATTTACTGGAAAATTGAAGTAGAGTCTGGTTAGGTGACATTTGATGAATTTAAAGCTATAATATATAGAAGTCATGTCATTAATTTCCATTGGATCTCATATTCACTAGGTCAGCACTTAGGACCATAGGTCTCTTAGTCAGCAGCGAATGGCAACCCCAATTTAGCGCATTTTTGGTTCCTTAAAAAAAAAAAAAAAGTTCTAAAACAAAGCTAAAATGTAAAGTTGCACACGGCACGTCGCTACTTTTAGTTTCTGTCTTTTTAAAAATTCCCCACTGTCCAACTTTGTATTCTTCCGCTTAGCAGACAAATAGGTTAAGTGCCAAAATGCCAAGAGTTCAAATAGCAGAATGGGAGAGTAATATTAAAAGTTCACATGCTGCGATGGCTTAGATAATCCTAAAAAGCAAAATCCCCATGGGCGTTCAGCCAGCACATGTCTTCAGATTGTCATGTGATCGCATTTTGTATGCTGGATGCGCTATGCTAAAGAAAGGAATTATTTTTTTTCCTTCTATTTTATTATCATTATTATTATGATTTATTATTAATTTTTTTTTTTATATTTGGTATATGTCATATTCCACCCAATCATTCATTCTCATTAGTTACTGCACACTTTAGAAGCTTCCATATAATTTCTTTAAAATGCCGAGCTGAGAGGATGATGTATCTCCTTGAAGAGACGGCAAAGCTGCCGAAGGTTATCTCGTGCAATGCTTCCTGGGAAGAAAGTATGCAAAGTAGCTCTCTGCCAGAAAGAAAACAAATTACCTCTCTAGTGCCACCTATTGGAGGTGTTTTCCCTATAATTCATTGCTCAACCTATTATAGAGCCCTGTAACATTAGTCCTCTAAAATAAGCAGTGGTAAAACCAGCTCACCTTCCAGTATCCCTGTACGCGGATCCACACTCTGCCCGGTGCGACTTAAAACAGCAAAGTAAAAGACGATGGATCCAGCACGGGCAATTGATGCAGCTTTATTTCATATAAACATGGGACACATGGCATGTCTTGCTTCAGATTACATTTCAAAATTGACGCGTTTCGAGCGCATGCGCTCGAAACGCGTCAAGTTTTGAAGTGTAATCTGAAGCAAGACATGCTGTGTGTCTCATTTTTGGATGAAATAAAGCTGCATCAATTGCCCGTGCTGGTTCGATTGTCTGTTACTGAACATTGCTTCTCTGCCTTTTAGAGAAAATTCTGGTTTAGCTTATAATCCCTAGTCATGGTCCAGGGCTTTTTAAAGAGTCCGACATTGACTAATGGGAAAGTTATCTTGATTAGGTAGCAGCATAGATTAAGTTCTTTCCTTATGAAATCCATAGAGAGCTCACAGGGATAAAGCCAGGGCCCAAGTCCTGCAAGAACACATGGGAGCGGAGTCCCTGCACTTTTTTTAACAGCAGGAACAATGTTCCCATTAGCAGGACCAGCCCTTGGATTCCCGCACTTTTTTTCTTTTTCCCACCAGGGCTTGACCCCTGGGTATAGCTTATCTATACATTCCATAATAGCATTGGATGTCTGGTTTTGAAAGAATTTGGAGATTTGGACTTTCTTCAATCAAGTGGCACTAAAACAGTGCTTACTTCTGTGTGGTCTAAGGCAAACTCTCTCTAAGAAGTGAAAGGCTACCATGTTCCCCATTGGATTATTGAGGACTCTACTGGCCTGCCCACCAACTTAAGTGTAAAAGTGTAGCTCGGCATAATGGAGAGTTGGCACTGTCCTAAAAAAAAGTTTAAAAAAATATAATATATTCTTAATGGGTGAATTTCCTGTAAAACGTTTTGCAGCCTTGTATAGTGTAAGAAAGCGTGCAAAGGTTTAGCCAGGTACAGGTAGCTGACTCATTTCAGTCCAGTGGTAAACCACACCAAAAAGAGAATTTTTAGCTTTGTAATGGAACATTTTGTACAGTTTGTTCTATAAAAACAACCATGTGCAACATATATGTATAATATATACAGCCAGACTATCGCTTTAAACGGAAGTCAATCTTTGAATAAAGAACCCAATGTTTCCTAGAGTCAATAATTGATGCCTTAGGGTCTATTCACACGTACAGTATTCTGTGCAGATTTGATGCGCAGGATTTCAAGCTGTGTTCAGTCATTAAGTTTACATTGAAATCTGCAGCAGAAAATCCTGCGCATCAAATCTGCGCAGAATACTTTATGTGTGAAAAGACCATTAAGGAACAGATTCAAGAAAATTGGGTGCTTCATCTATGTGGACATGGACACCATGTGTTGTCGGAACCCTTTGATTATGAGCTGAAGCGCTGCTATGCGTGTATTATATAGTCAATCTTTATTAAGTATGATGGAAGTGTATTGCTAAATTTCTGGCTTTCGAGTTTGGCCTACAATGACCGGTTTATTCCCATTTTGATTATCTTCACAAGAAAGTACCTTCAAGCGTGCCGTACATGTTAGATGTTTGTCTGTAGATCCTGACTATTACCATAGTATCTGCTGATCTGGAGTGAAGTGTATTGGGATCACTTGACTGATCTGTAAAGCTCAATCATTGGGGGGGGGGATCAAGGTCTGGTAGCTATGGGTTCATTTATGGGTGGGAGAAGATAGCTATGAAGTAAACTATTGTTCTACAAAGAACTGTATCATGGGTATTGCCAACATTTCAAACTCCAGGGATCCTTCTTTTTCTATAAGAAGGTACAGACAAGAAGTTTCCTTGGAGAACTACAAGGAAGATTCTAAAGGTTCTCCAGCCATCCTGACCACACATGATTTGGTTGAGAAGCCATCATGTAGGAGGTAAATGCTAAGCGCTTATAATGAATGGACTAGTTTTGCTGCCCAGAGATGCCTAGATAGGTGACTTCCTGACCATAGAGGTCGATAAGATATCGACACTTATGCCAGCTTCTGAGGCCACCAATGACCATTGTATGACAGAGGCCATGTCTGACGTACTTTGCGGCCTAGAGGGAAAGTCCTAGTTGTGCCCATGCACATAGGACCAAAGTTAACCAAATCCACAGATTTGGAAAGGACAAACTGACTATCTTTGTATGGGAGATGACCCGTTGGGGGGGGGGGGGGGATGAATTGGGCATGTTGAATATTGGTTCCTGATGCTTTTGTTGTCAATGTTGATGAGTTGCCACCAGAGATATCTGGTGATGGCCTATCCACACTCCAGTTCTTGCTTGTGTATGGGGAAAAGGGGAAGGAATTCGGCTGACTGTTGTTGAAGATGCATGGTTACCGTATACATTCACACCTAACTGACCCATGTTTATTTTAATAGGGTAAGTGGTTGGGTAATGTCCCATAGGAACAAAGCCAACAAAGCCAAATCTTGCTCTCCCCTAGCATTTGGGTGAGTCAGCAGAACCTCAAATACATAAAATCATTGAGCAGTCCCCCTATGGGTTCATTCATTTTTATCTTAGTAAATGGCCAGTTTTAGTAGGTAACCCCTCTTTGGATTTGTTTTTATCCCTTCTTGTTCTATCTGGTTGGCTGCCTTAGGCTGTTTGTTGTGTTTTCTTCCTCACTTCTCGTTTAAATTTATGCCCACATTCTGCATTTCGAGATAAGCCACATAATGTTAAAAACAGCAGAAGCGTGCGCGTAAAAGGAGATGTGGCCAGCGAAAAAGAGAAGTAGCCAGATGGGATTAAGAAAACCTATATAAATAGTTACAACACCCGTTTGTGTATGTGTGGGCGGCAGTTTTGTATACGTGCCCACGTTTACAAACAATATCCAAGAAACCTTGATGAGTTCATCCTATAGCGCAGAAAACAGAGAGCACTGAACCCGATCCAAGCCATGGCCACGACCAACAAAAAACGTGGCAAACATAGTTACGGACAGTCACTAAAGTATCCTCTTACCAGAGTCAGAATAATAATATAAATATATTTGAAATCTCTCCCATATGTGCCTGTACACGTGATATATAAATTAAAAGTATGAAGGAGTCATACGGAACCAAATAACCAAACCTACGGACTTCAAAAGTCTAAAGAACTAAGTAGGTGCCATAAAATATAACTTTTAATAGAAATGATGAAAATTACACCACAAAATAATATTTAGGGTAAGTGTATATAAGGCGATACATTCGCCAAAAAGCAAAATATAAAGGGAGGGGACACAAAGATGCAACTCCCCTATCGCACAGACAGGTCCAAATTTCTGTACACCAATATCATCAAATAAACCCCTTGCTATAAACCCATAAACCCAACACGTTTCTGTTCATAAGAACTTCATCAGGGATAATTAAAGGGCAAGGTGTTAGACCACAAAAAAACAAGGTGTCAGAACAGATGGTGAGAAAAACCGCAAACAAACAGCAGCAGGCCCAAATATAAATATGTAAAAAACAAACACAATATAAAGTTTAACCCCTGCAGGAAAGAGAGCCTGCTTTTGGACTATACCAGTTTACCAGGGGGATAGCAGGTGAACTCATCTCCTAGCCATGTAATTCACAGAGGTAGGAGGTCCACTTTAAACTAAAGATAGGGGCCAGTTTAGCTGCTGCTTGATAAGAAGCGGGGTGCCAGATGAGCTCTGCAGTGGCAGAGCGCCCGTACAATGCCGGGGTCCCCGGCACATGTTTTATAGTAAAGTGTGGAAAGCCCAGGACGGTTATGTTTTCTATTGCTATATTATACTACTCATAGACGACGTACGATATAGCAAACTGTATTAAACTGCTAAACAGGAAAACCCGTCAGTATGTAAAGTATTTAAGCAGGTTTCATAAGTAAACAATAGCTTAGTATTCCATGATCCTGTTTGCCCCCTTGTAGTCACTTCACGCCACCCCTATACCCCCATCTGTGCAGAACATGTTTCCTTTGACCTTCAAAAAAAACCACAAATTCGGGACGTTTCGTAGCCGTGTTATTTAGGTAATATGTAACTCTTAGTCAGTGCTGGTTGTTGCATTGTATTTATCATCTTGGGATATAAGCCCATACAGCCTAATCTTACTCCTGATAACACAGCGCGGTTGATACAGTTTAACTATTCAAAGCCGTGTTCTTGATGGTGTTCTACAATGCTGACCATTTTTTATCTCCGAGCCGTTCCTCTTCCCCTTCTTTCTGTTCTTCTTTCTAGTCTAGGACCCAAATTTTTGGACTTTAATTTTTCATAATCTTCCTAATATAATGGTTGTCGTGGCCAATTCTGTGTGTGTTGTATAAATCTCCTGTTCTATGAAAACTGTCAGCAAGTAGAATTTTTGCTGTTTACAGATACATTTTAATTTAATTGGGGCATGGTGTTAAATAGACTTTCTGGGAATATTGATGGCCTATCCTTAGCAGAGATCAATGTGCCTCCAGCTGTTGCAAAACTACAACTCCCAGCATGTCCGGACAGCCAATAGCTGGGAGTTGTAGTTTTGCAACAGCTGGAGGCAAACTTGTCGGGAAACACTGGCATAGACCATCAAAATCAGATCAGTGGGGGTCAGATTTCTTCACCAAGCATTTAATTTAAGGGGGTCTCTACGCTGTTCACCATAGCGGCATGCATCTTGCAGCGACTGTACCTGGTACTGCAGCTCAGTCCCAAACTAATGCTTCTATATGTTACTCATTAGGTCATGCTGATTTTTTTTTCTAGGTCTCTTTTTTTTTTTTTTTTTTTTTTAAGTGCCTAGCTTCTGTATTTGGCTTACAAATTTCTCTGTTCTGCTGCTCGCTCATTCTGACATCCACTGCTCAGGAAAGGGGCGTGTCTGAAGCAAGCACTGAGCCCGCCCTCACTCACCATGCATACACTTCCTTACGGAGTCTGCTGTACTGGGTCGTCTTCTTCCAATCACTACAAGCTGCTCTGTAACCCCCTCCTTACTGTTTTCATGCTGCAGTCTGATAGGACAGGAGTGAGCACCGAGGGATCTTACTTTCTGGACTTTGTCCCTGCCTGTGCTTCAGCTGGGACAAAAATGATGTTGCAGCCGGACAAGATTATGTTCTGGATGGTATGGGGACCCCTAGTGGTCTTTTTATTGTTTATTTTTTTTTAAAGCCATGATTTTTTATAAATCAAAGAAGTGTTTTAGAAAGGTTAATGCTTTGCTATGAAGTTGGGGGGGGGGGGGGGTGGTAATGTGGTTAGGTGTTCCTAACTTTTGCTGTCACCTGTCCTACTCATTCTAACATCAGTTTTCTGATCTGCCCTAGTATAATCCCTGCTGTAAGGGTTAAACAATCCCGGAAGATCTATGACTCCCAGAAGCCACTGAGTGTTATCTGTGAGTCCTGACAAGACCAAGGCCGAGGTCATGGAAGTATGGGCTCAGGTCTCCCGCTTCTGCAGTGATATCATAGACATTAGTGCTGAGGCGGGATCGCGGCTCCTATCTGTGTTGTGAAAGCTTCTCTGTTACCACAACCCACTCATATCAGAGCAAAATGCAACTCATTGTTGGAAGAAAAATCCCTGACTTGTCACTTCGCTGCCGCTGTAATCTAAGTTTCCACTCCCAGAATCCTTTATGATAAAATACAGGCAAACATTCTTTCACATGCCGGGGTAACCCTTGCTCAGATCGAGGGCTTTATGATTGAATTGAACACGTGTATGGGGTGGTATTGGCCAAACCCAGCAATGTTGGCTTAACTGATCGCCATCTAATGTGTATAGAGATAGGGAAGTAAGTGCTCCATAGAATAGTATTGTTAGACCCAGGGGGCTAAATATATATAAATTAGAACTGCTCACCCTGGGTGGTTGTGTAAGCACATACACAACAATGGGATAGGTATATAGAAGAAGGTCGTCTGCTGCCCTCCGGAGTATAAATGGTAGTAGGTACTTGGCTTCAGAGGAGCCCGGCTCACGGTGCTGATCGACCAGACAGGAAGATATGCTTAATAGAGGATTTATTGACCAGGATGCAACGCGTTTCGCTGCGCATGCGCAGCGAAACGCGTTGCATTCTGGTCAGTAAATCCTTTTTTAAGCATATCTTCCCGTCTGGTCGATCAGCGCCGTGAGCCGGGCTCCTCTGAAGCCAAGTACCTACTATGTAATGTGTATGGCGGTGTATGGCAGGTGTCTGAGGAGGCAAGAATCTGGCAGATATTTCAATATGCTCAATACTTTAGTTCAGGATAGATAAGCCACACCTAATGTGGCTTACCTCCCACAAAGCAAGAGACATAACTTGTAACCACCCTCCACTTTGTCCATCTATACAGAGGGTCATTGTAGTCCAGTCAGTCGAACCTATGAACTTCAGTAAGATTGGCGTTCTGTCTAAAGTCCATGGTGGCCTCCCAACTCTGCCCCAAAGATAATATTGGAGGCGAGGAGGGTCGGGCATGTTGGCTTATCCCTTGTCTAGTCATTGAGAATACATGTATGTACCTCACTTTTGTGTATGGGGAGATCTGAAAAGATGGCTGCCAGACATTAAAGGGGTACTCCGGTCTTATCCCCCTATCCATAGGATAAGGCATAAGATGTCTGATCGTGGGGGGTCCCGCAATCTTGCATGCAGCACCCACCTGTGGGAGCTGCACGCAGCACTGCTGCCTCAGAGTCTGCCGGGTCATGACTACGGAGGCCGGAGTATTGTGACGTTACACCCTGACCCCGCAATGCAAGTCTATGCTCCCTGCCATAGACTTGCATGGCGGGGCGAGACATCACACAGGGGCAGAGTCATGAGGTCACGATACTCCGGCCCCGTAGTCATGACCCGGCAGACTCGGAGGCTGCACCGCTGCGTGCAGCTCCCACAGGTGGGTGCTGCATGTCAGATTGCGGGGGTTCCAAGTGGCAGGACCCCCAAGATCAGACATCTTATCCCCTATCCTTTGGATAGGGGATAAGTTGTCTTAGGGCCGGAGTGCCCCTTTAACCCCTTAAGTACTTAGCCCATTTGGGCCTTAAGGACTCGGCGAATATTTATTTTTGCATTTTAGTTTTTTCCTCCTCTCCTTCTAAAATAACTTTTTTATATTTTTAAACACAGACAAGTATGAGGGCTTGTTTTTTGCGTGACCAGTTGTCCTTTGTAATGACATCACTCATTTTACCATAAAATGTATGGCGCAACCAAGAAAATACTATTTGTGTGGGGTAATTTATAAGAAAAACGCAATTTAGCCAATTTTGTAAGGTTTCATTTTCACGCTGTACAATTTAATGTAAAAATGACGTTTTCTTTATTCTGTGGGTCAATACAATTAAATTGATACCCATGATTACATACTTTTCTATTATTGTAAAATGGGAAAAAGGGACAATTTACATTTTTATTGGGGAGGGGATTTTTCACATATTTTTTCCTTTTTGAAACTTTTTTTTAACACTTTTTATGTCCCTATAGGGGACATAAAACCCGAGGAAGGCTACGGAGGCAGGTAAGGCGACCTCCGTCCACTGTTCTGGAGGATCGGATCCCCGTGGCAGCGCTGTGGGTGATCCAATCATCCATTTTAATGACCAAACTGCCGCAGATGCCGTGATCTGTATTGATCACGGCATCTGAGGGGTTAATGGCACACATCAGCTCGATCGCTGATGTGCGCCACCCCCCCCCCGATGCTCTCAGTCATGTACAGGACGTACATTTACGTCCTGCATCGTTAAGGGGTTAATGAAGGTTTGAGGGCATAAGACCAGGAGCAGAGATAAGTTGATAAAACTTATCTTTTCTAAATCTTTTCTAGCTGTTATCTAGTAGGCTTTCTACTGTTACGAGAATCTGTCAGCTCTAGATCGTGCTCAACTGCTAGGGAGATGGTGCTGCGCTACTGCATGCACACCTCCTCCCTCCCCCACCCCTACCTGCCTTATATGGTTGGTGTACAGAGTTTGCTTTCCAGCACTGAGTCATGTACATCAATCAGTCAAGGTAGGGAGGGGTGGGGGAGAGAGGAGGCATGCATGCTGTGGCCCTCATTGATACTTGAGCTTAATCTAGATCTGACATTCAGTTAGTTTCGCAGTTTGGCTGTATATGTTTTGAATGCCTGATTCAAGGGTGAACAATAACCCAGTACCTGCCAGATCTCATCTACTTGTTCATATGGGGGAACTATTGACTTGATTCACTCAATCCTGCAAGTCATTGTGGTGCGAGCCTTTATCAGTGACAAGTTCTCTGCTTCCGTATGACAGGTGCTCACATACTGCACTGTATTACCACATTATTATCTCAGAACATCCGAGCTGCAGATTGCGAGACACTTCTGGGGCTGTTCAATTCAGGTCACTGCACTTTTCTCCTACATATAAACAGGAAGGTGTGTCCTCCTTGGCCAATAGCACAGGGCCTGTGGGTTAAACATTGAGCGTGGAAGCCAGCGACCTATGTATGAACAGGTTATGGGAAACTTTGTCATGTTGGCCGGAGGGCATTGCTTACTAAACTTTCACCAAGCTGGTTTTATTGCATAAGATTGTGGCCTCAAAAAGTAAATTTTAGCAAAAAGTAGAAATAGCTTCCTTTCCTTTAGAAGTGGATAAGCTGTAATACCATCTACGACCATAGACAAGAGTGGCGCTGTCTGATGGGCAGAAAGTAGCCTTTTTTACTTCACCACCATCAGCTGTAGTTTATAGAAGCAATATATGTGTAAACAATACATGGGGGGATTATTTGTGTACATTATATAGCGTTATTTTTTTATGAACAGTATGTGGCTGCATTATTTATGTCTAAAAAAACATTTCTGAATTATTACAGGAACGTCACAGTACCCTTTAGGAGGTTAGAACTAAAATATAACTTATTAAATGTGCCTTAAAATTTATTTTAAATAAACCCCAAATTGTTAGTGTGTGTGTGTGATCACCTGATCTGTATGGAGTCTCAAGGAATTTGAGAACTATTATATCAAGTTAGGGCAGAGGGAATAAAAAAAATAATTCTATCTTTAATGTTCTTTGACTCTGGACATGCTCCTCCCCCTTAAAGGGGTATTCCGGCTTTATATATATTTTATCCCCTATTCAAAGCATCGGGAATAAGATGTATCAAGCCGGAACACCCCTTGAACTCCCCTCCGAATAAGTACAGTGGGGCAAAAAAGTATTTAGTCAGCTACCAATTGTGCAAGTTCCCCCACTTAAAAAGATGATAGGCCTGTCATTTTCATCATAGGTTATATCTCAACTATGAGACACAGAATGGGGGGAAAGAGTACAGGAAATTACATTGTAGGATTTCTAATGAATTAATTGGTAAATTCCTTGGTAAAATAATAAAATAAGTATTTGGTCACCTACAAACAAGCAAGATTTCTGGTTCTCACAGACCTGTATCTTCTTCTTTAAGAGTCTCCTCTGTCCTCCACTCGTTACCTGTATTAATGGCCCCTGTTTGAGGTTGTGGACAGGTGTCTTTTATACTGATAACAAGTTCAAACAGTAACACTCCAAACTCCGCTATGGCCAAGACCAAAGAGCTGTCGAAGGACACCAGAAACAAAATTGTACACCTGCACCAGGCTGGGAAGGCTGAATCTGCTATAGGCAAGCAGCTTGGTGTGAAGAAATCAACTGTGGGAGCAATTATTAGAAAATGGAAGACATATAAGACCACTGATAATTTCCCTCAATCTGGGGATCCACGCAAGATCTCACCCCGTGGTGTCAAAATGATCACGGGAACGCTGAGCAAAAATCCCAGATATGTCCCCCTGCTTAAGTCAGTACATGTCCGGGCCCGTCTGAAGTTTGCTAGCGAGCATTTGGATGATCCAGAAGAGGATTGGGAGAATGTCAGATGAAACCAAAGTAAAACTTTCTGGTAAAAACTCAACTCGTTATGTTTGGAGGAAAAAGAATGCTGAGTTGCATCCAAAGAACACCATACCTACTGTGAAGCATGGGGGTGGAAACATCATGCTTTGGGGCTGTTTTTCTGCAATGGGACCAGGACGACTGATCCGTGTAAAGGAAAGAATGAATGGGGCCATGTATCGTGAGAATATGAGTGAAAAGCTCCTTCCATCAGCCAGGGCATTGAAGATGAAATGTGGAAGAAGGGTCTTTCAGCATGACAATTATCCCAAACACACCGCCCGGGCAAAGGAGGATTGGCTTCGTAAGAAGCATTTCAAGGTCCTTGAGTGGCCTAGCCAGTCTCCATATCTCAACCCCATAGAAAACCTATAGAGGGAGTTGAAAGTCTGTGTCGCCCAGCGACAGTCCCAAAACATCACTGCTCTAGAGGAGATCTGCATGGAGGAATGGGCCAAAATACCAGGAACAGTGTGTGAAAACCTTGTGAAGACTTACAGAAAACGTTAGCCCTCAGTCATTGCCAACAAAGGGGATATAACAAAGTATTGAGATGAACTTTTGTTATTGACCAAATACTTATTTTCCACCATAATTTGCAAATAAATTCTTTAAAAATGAGACAATGTGATTTTATGGATTTTTTTTCTTATTATGTCTCTTATAGTTGAGATATACCTATGATGAAAATTACAGACCTCTCATCTTTATAAGTGGGAGAACTTGCACAGTTGGTGACTGACTAAATAAATACTTTTTTCCCCCCACTGTATAACGTGTTATATATCTTAAAATTTTAAATTTTAGTTTATCATAGCTTTAGGATCAGAAGTTAATTTTAGTTGGTCTAGGAGTTGAGACCACTACAGACTTCCAAAATAGGAAGGTACTTGGTGCTCCAACCCATTTTGGAAACTTTTTTTCATATACCCTCTGAGTTAAAAAGAATTTGGGCCTCAATGGTTACAAAGTGTGTCACTTGCTCTGGAGGACCCGACCTGTCCTGCATGACACAGACAAGCCACTGATGTGAATGGGCATTGTAATAATTTCTCCTTTGGTGGCGCGGACACTGCTAGTTACAGCTGGATCACTGTGGATCCCTGCAGGAGGACACTTTGTGATGGATTTTATTTTAACGAGACCCCTTTAATTTGGACCTCCTCCCAACAACATGGGATTAAAGGGGTACTCCACCAGCCAGTGTCCTGAAGTAAATGTTCCGTCACGCCCCCTCCCATAGACTTGCATTGAGGGGGCGTGGCCGTGATGTGGACGACCCCCTCCCAGAGCGAAAACAGAGTTTGGAACATTTATTTCCGAATGCTGGCCAGTGGAATACCCCCTTTTAAAGGAGTACTGCAGTGAAAAATAACTAGGGGATAAGTTATAGATCGCAGGGGGTCCGACCGCTGAGGGCCCCAACAGTCTGCTGAAAGCAACCATTCAACCCCCATAGGAAGCCGCGGCCAACACCCCCCCTCCATGTATCTCTATGGGCGCCGCTCCATGCCCCCCTCCAGCAGAGTGCCGGGGCCCCGTTCAGGAGATCACGGGGGGTTGGGAGGTAGTGTCTCAGCGGTCAGACCCCAAACGATCTATAACTCATCCCCAATCCTTCAGATAAGTTATCTTTCACTAGAGAACTCCTTTAACCAACTCCTTTAACCACCCATATTCCGATAGATTGTAGATTTGTTTTCATGGTGCTGACATTCCGGCTCAGGCCTCCTTATGTTCCCTAAGCCTCTGGGTGAAGTCAGCCATGCCAAATCAAGTTCATGAAAGGCCATGTAAATTGTATGGCGCCTGTTTACTCAGTAGGGCTGAATGGCATATAACATGCCAGGTCAACAAATAATCAAAGGTCTTATCTCTTCGTTGTATTTTTCGTCTTGCTGCGGAAGTTTGTAACAACCGTAATGTCAATATATACGAGCAGAACAGCTAGAACTGTTGCCTTACAGCGCTGAGGTCCTGGGTTCGACTCCTAGCAGGGCCCACAGCTGCATGGAATGTGTATGTTCTGTATGTGTTTGTATGGTTTCTTTACACACTGATATCAGATTTTACTCTTTCCTTTTGTAAATGAGGTCGGGCAGAATATCTGTATTGTGTCGTAAATCAGGACTTTATGTGTATTCTTGTTGTGTGTATTTTGCGCTTCTATATAGTTATACTAACTTGTCCTTGAATCATGAAGTTGTCTTGGGTTGCTTTACCCTTTTATGTAGCTGTCACTTTCTGCCTTTGTCATCGCCACCTGGCAAGTTTTCTGTTCTTTTTTGGCACTTTTTCAAGATCATTTCTATCCATTCGAATTTTACACTTCACTTGTTAAAAGTTCTGTTCTGCCATTGCTTAGTTAAAGGGGTACTCCACTCCCCAGCGTTCAGAACATTTAGTTCCGAACACTGGGTGTGGGCTAGGGGGGGGGGTCGCCCTGCCCCCTCAATGCAAGTCTATGGGAGGGGGCGTGATGTTGTCACACCCCCTCCCATAGACTTGCATTGAGGGGGCGAGGCGACCCCCCCCCCCACCAAACCCTCACCCAGCGTTCGGAATTAAATGTTCCGAACGCTGGGGAGTGGAGTACCCTTTTTAAAGGGGTATTCCAGGCCAAAACTTTTTTTTATATATCAACTGGCTCCGGGAAGTTAAACAGATTTGTAAATTACTTCTATTAAAAAAAACTTAATCTTTCCAATAGTTATTAGCTTCTGAAGTTTTCTGTCTAACTGCTCTCTGATGACTCACGTCCCGGGATCTGTGCAGTTCCTATGGGAATATTTTCCCATCATGCACAGCTCCCGGGACGTGACATCATCATTAAGCAGTTAGACAGAAAACTTCAGAAGCTAATAACTATTGGAAGGATTAAGATTTTTTAATAGAAGTAATTTACAAATCTGTTTAACTTTCCGGAGCCAGTTGAGATATATATATATAAAAAAGGTTTTGCCTGGAATACCCCTTTAAATCAGTTTTTTTGGGAAAGCTGGTTGATAGCTATCTTGACTACCATTGTTGCCCCCTCAGTGGTTGTCATTTAGACTAGTAAGGACATATTAGCCCAGTTATGCAATACACCCCTTAGGTGTTCATGCATATGGCAACCGTGTTAAAAATCATCCGTATAGAACCATATTTCCATAGACCAGCATTGAAAAAACATACTAAATAAGTGAATCAATTTTTTGGGGGGTATGGCACGGTTGTCGTTCATTCCGTTTTATTTATTTAGTTTATTTATTTATTTTTTCGGTCTACTATTTCAAAACCTTATATTCACAGTATATAGCTTTTTATAATATTTTAGTCAATGAGAACCCTACAAAACCTTATGTGTATAGTGTTAATATGGTTTTAGCGCATACGATTTTACTACCCCTATTTGTTGTTCCGAAGGAGCTCTATGAGGTTAGTTAGAAATAATCCCAATCGTGTCAATGGGGCTGAGCTGCAATGCCAAAAACGACCCATGGACAAGAGGGGCAGTGTTTCCGTAAAGGAAAACTGTCACCATGACAACACAGTCCAATCAATTGGAACCAGTTGTTCAAAGCTACATGACAATCCCTATGGGCACTGTGATGGTGACTACAATGGTTGTCACCCAGCTTTTCCAGAAGCAGATGAAAAGTTTTTACTGTGTGAAGAAGACCTTAGGGCAGTGTTTCCCAAGCAGGGTGCCTCCAGCTGTTGCAAAACTACAACTCCCAACATGCCCGGACAGCCGGAGGCTGTCCGGGCATGCTGGGGGTTGTAGTTTTGCAACAGCTGGAGGCACCCTGCTTGGGAAACACTGCCTTAGGGGAAACGCACTTTACAGTGAAGCTGTGTGTAAATATGGCAGCACAGAACTTGATCCGTACAACATCACATACTGATTCACTTCATAGAGGTCAGATTAGATTTTTTTTTACACTATTCATTATTTTATAAGCCCTTTTGTGCATTTCATTTTAGGATAAGAAAATCATAATGTCCCAACCATCAAGAGGACCAAGTGCCTATATACCCGAGAAAGAGGTAAATACATTCATTGATGGGGCTCAGTCCTCTTTATCATGGCCCTATAGATGTGATCAAATGATACGGTCAAATGTCAATGATAAAGAGAATCGCTTCTAGAATGATCTAAAACCTATACTCTTCTGTGCGTGCGCTTTTGTCTGTCAGTCCTTTGTGGTCCTGTGTGTCTGTCTGTGTGCTTACTTACAGTATATGTGAGACCTCTATTAGAAGACCACCAAAATTGGTTTAAAAAATGGTCTTCTGGAGGGGAGGTCATCTAATGGAATATGTACATTATACATAGAATGTGACGGAACGGAACGTCTGATACATGAAATCTGGTCTAGAAAAGGGATGTCTTGTCAAGATATGAGATAAATATCAGATAGATAGATAGATAGATAGATATGAGATAAATTAATAGATATGAGATATAGATAGATATGAGATAGATACAGTCATGGCCGTAAATGTTGGCACCCCTGTAATTTTTCTAGAAAATGAAGTATGTCTCACAGAAAAGGATTGCAGTAACACATGTTTTGCTATACACATGTTTATTCCCTTTGTGTGTATTGGAACTAAACCAAAAAAGGAGGAAAAAAAAGAAAATTGGACATAATGTCACCAAACTCCAAAAATGGGCTGAACAAAATTATTGGCACTCTTAACTTAATATTTGGTTGCACACCCTTTGGAAACAATAACTGTAATCAGTGTCTTCCTATAACCATCAATAAGCTTCTTACACCTCTCAGCCGGAATGTTGGACCACTCTTCCTTTGCAAACTGCTTTAGGTCTCTCTTATTGGAAGCAGTTTTAAGATCTCTCCACAGGTGTTCAATGGGATTTAGATCTGGACTCATTGCTGGCCACTTCAGAACTCTCCAGTGCTTTGTTGCCATCCATTTCTGGGGGCTTTTTGATGTATGTTTGGGGTCATTGTCCTGCTGGAAGACCAAAGATCTCGGATGCAAACCCAGCTTTCTGACACTGGGCTGTACAGTGCGACCCAAAATCCATTGGTAATCCTCAGATTTCATGATGCCTTGTACACATTCAAGACACCCAGTGCCAGAGGCAGCAAAACAACCCAAAACATCATTGAACCTCCACGATATTTCACTGTAGGTACTGTGTTCTATTCTTGCCCCAGGTGAGTTTAACCCCTTAACGACGCAGGACGTATATTTACGTCCTGCGCCGGCTCCCGCGATATGAAGCGGGATCGCGCCGCGATCCCGCATCATATCGCGTGGGTCCCGGCGCTAATCAACGGCCGGGACCCGCGGCTAATACCACACATCGCCGATCGCGGCGATGTGCGGTATTAACCCTTTAGAAGCG
Organism: Hyla sarda; assembly: GCF_029499605.1. NCBI lineage: Eukaryota > Metazoa > Chordata > Amphibia > Anura > Hylidae > Hyla > Hyla sarda. The sequence continues at coordinate 33,174,522 of NC_079190.1, read as the reverse complement.
GCGGTCAAAGCTGACCGCCGCTTCTAAAGTGAAAGTGAAAGTGACCCGGCTGCTCAGTCGGGCTGTTCGGGACCGCCGCGGTGAAATCGCGGCGTCCCGAACAGCTGATCGGACACCGGGAGGGCTCTTACCTGCCTCCCCGGTGTCCGATCGACGAATGACTGCTCCGTGCCTGAGATCCAGGCAGGAGCAGTCAAGCGCCGATAATGCTGATCACAGGCGTGTTAATGCACGCCAGTGATCAGCATAGGAGATCAGTGTGTGCAGTGTTATAGGTCCCTATGGGACCTATAACACTGCAAAAAAAATGTAAAAAAAAAGTGTTAATAAAGGTCATTTAACCCCTTCCCTAATAAAAGTTTGAATCACCCCCCTTTTCCCATAAAAAAAATAAAACAGTGTAAAAAAAATAAAAAATAAACATATGTGGTATCGCCGCATGCGTAAATGTCCGAACTATAAAAATATATCATTAATTAAGCCGTACGGTCAATGGCGTACGCGCAAAAAAATTCCAAAGTCCAAAAAAGCGTATTTTGGTCACTTTTTATATCATTAAAAAATGAATAAAAAGTGATCAAAAAGTCCGATCAAAACAAAAATCATACCGATAAAAATTTCAGATTACGGCGCAAAAAATGAGTCCTCATATCGCCCTGTACGTGGAAAAATAAAAAAGTTATAGGGCTCAGAAGATGACATTTTTAAACGTATAAATTTTCCTGCATGTAGTTATGATTTTTTCCAGAAGTGCGACAAAATCAAACCTATATAAATAGGGTATCATTTTAACCGTATGGACCTACAGAATAATGATAAGGTGTAATTTTTACCGAAATATGCACTGCGTAGAAACGAAAGCCCCCAAAAGTTACAAAATGGCGTTTTTTTTTCAATTTTGTCGCACAATGATTTTTTTTTCCGTTTCGCCGTGCATTTTTGGGTAAAATGACTAATGTCACTGCAAAGTAGAATTGGCGATGCAAAAAATAAGCCATAATATGGATTTTTAGGTGGAAAATTGAAAGGGTTATGATTTTTAAAAGGTAAGGAGGAAAAAACGAAAGTGCAAAAACGGAAAAACCCTGAGTCCTTAAGGGGTTAAAGGAGCATCACATGCTTGAAACAATCTTATTTTTCCACAATTTTGAAAGGGTACCAATAATTTTGTCCAGCCCATTTTTGGAGTTTGGTGACATTATGTCCAATTTGCTTTTTTTCCTCCTTTTTTGGTTTAGTTCCAATACACACAAAGGGAATAAACATGTGTATAGCAAAACATGTGTTACTGCAATCCTTTTCTGTGAGAAATTCTTCATTTTCTAGAAAAAGTTCGGGGGTGCCAACATTTATGGCCATGACTGTAAGAGATGGGTATATACATACTTAAGAGATAAATAAATTATGAGATAGATAGATAGATAGATAGATATGAGATAGATAGATATGAGATAGATAGATAGATAGATATGAGATAGATAGATAGATATGAGATAGATAGATAGATATGAGATAGATAGATAGATATGAGATAGATAGATAGATAGATAGATATGAGATAGATAGATAGATATGAGATAGATATGAGATAGATATGAGATAGATAGATAGATATGAGATAGATAGATAGATATGAGATAGATAGATATGAGATAGATAGATAGATATGAGATAGATAGATATGAGATAGATAGATAGATATGAGATAGATAGATAGATAGATATGAGATAGATAGATAGATATGAGATAGATAGATAGATATGAGATAGATAGATAGATATAAGATAGATAGATATGAGAAAGATAGATAGATAGATATGAGAAAGATAGATAAGATAGATATGAGATAGATAGATAGATATGAGATAGATATGAGATAGATAGATAGATATGAGATAGATAGATATGAGAGATAGATATGAGATAGATAGATATGAGATAGATATGAGATAGATATGAGATAGATAGATATGAGATGGATAGATGGATATGAGATGGATAGATGGATATGAGATGGATATGTGATAGATAGATGGATATGAGATAGATAGATGGATATGAGATAGATAGATGGATATGAGATAGATAGATGGATATGAGATAGATAGATGGATATGAGATAGATAGATGGATATGAGATAGATAGATGGATATGAGATAGATAGATGGATATGAGATAGATAGATGGATATGAGATAGATAGATAGATGGATATGAGATAGATAGATAGATGGATATGAGATAGATAGATATGAGATAGATATGAGATAGATAGATATGAGATAGATATGAGATAGATAGATAGATATGAGATAGATATGAGATAGATAGATAGATGGATAGACAGATATATAGATAGATATGAGATAGATAGATAGATGGATATGAGATAGATATGAGATAGATAGATAGATAGATAGATAGATAGAGAGATAGACAAAGAATTAGTCAGCCAGCACTTTAGTTGATACCAAACTATTATATGGACCTGGCCTACAGGTGCACGCTACTAGGCTAGATATACAGCAACAGAAGAATGCAGCAGCACACTGCCAGCACAAAGATATAGGTGAAACATGAATATGCAGATAAAACATGGAGGGCTATACAGCTATGGTGTGATAGATGCAAATGTGAAACTATGAGATAGTGAGGCACTTAGCTCGCAAATTTGTCTCCGCCGGCGGTCAAATAGCTTGGACCGTCCCACTGCGATAAGGTGGCCTCATTGGGACGGACCCTACTCTGTTCACACAGAGGCATATTCACAGTGTAGGGTCCGTCCCAGGAGGCCACCTTATCGCGGTGGGACGGTCCAAGCTATTTGACCGCCGGCGGAGACAAATTTGCGAGCTAAGTGCCTCACTATTTCATAGTTTCACATTTGCATCTATTACACCATAGCTGTATAGCTCTCCATGTTTTATCTGCATGTTCATGTTTCACCTATATCCTTGTGCTGGCAGTGTGCTGCTGTATTCTTCTGTTGCTAGATAGATAGATAGATAGATAGATAGATGGATATGAGATAGATGGATATGAGATAGATGGATATGAGATAGATAGATAGATATGAGATAGATGGATAGATATGAGATAGATGGATAGATATGAGATAGATAGATATGAGATAGATATGAGATAGATATGAGATAGATATGAGATAGATATGAGATAGATGGATATGAGATAGATAGATGGATATTAGATAGATAGATGGATATGAGATAGATAGATAGATGGATAGACAGATATATAGATAGATATGAGATAGATAGATAGATAGATGGATATGAGATAGATAGATAGATAGATAGATAGACAAAGAATTAGTCAGCCAGCACTTTAGTTGATACCAAACTATTATATGGACCTGGCCTACAGGTGCACGCTACTAGGCTAGATATACAGCAACAGAAGAATGCAGCAGCACACTGCCAGCACAAGGATATAGGTGAAACATGAACATGCAGATAAAACATGGAGAGCTATACAGCTATGGTGTGATAGATGCAAATGTGAAACTATGAGATAGTGAGGCACTTAGCTCGCAAATTTGTCTCCGCCGGCGGTCAAATAGCTTGGACCGTCCCACTGCGATAAGGTGGCCTCATTGGGACGGACCCTACTCTGTTCACACAGAGGCATATTCACAGTGTAGGGTCCGTCCCAGGAGGCCACCTTATCGCGGTGGGACGGTCCAAGCTATTTGACCGCCGGCGGAGACAAATTTGCGAGCTAAGTGCCTCACTATTTCATAGTTTCACATTTGCATCTATTACACCATAGCTGTATAGCTCTCCATGTTTTATCTGCATGTTCATGTTTCACCTATATCCTTGTGCTGGCAGTGTGCTGCTGTATTCTTCTGTTGCTAGATAGATAGATAGATAGATAGATGGATATGAGATAGATGGATATGAGATAGATGGATATGAGATAGATGGATATGAGATAGATGGATATGAGATAGATAGATAGATATGAGATAGATGGATAGATATGAGATAGATGGATAGATATGAGATAGATAGATATGAGATAGATATGAGATAGATATGAGATAGATATGAGATAGATGGATATTAGATAGATAGATGGATATGAGATAGATAGATAGATGGATAGACAGATATATAGATAGATATGAGATAGATAGATAGATAGATAGATGGATATGAGATAGATAGATAGATAGATAGACAAAGAATTAGTCAGCCAGCACTTTAGTTGATACCAAACTATTATATGGACCTGGCCTACAGGTGCACGCTACTAGGCTAGATATACAGCAACAGAAGAATGCAGCAGCACACTGCCAGCACAAGGATATAGGTGAAACATGAACATGCAGATAAAACATGGAGAGCTATACAGCTATGGTGTGATAGATGCAAATGTGAAACTATGAGATAGTGAGGCACTTAGCTCGCAAATTTGTCTCCGCCGGCGGTCAAATAGCTTGGACCGTCCCACTGCGATAAGGTGGCCTCATTGGGACGGACCCTACTCTGTTCACACAGAGGCATATTCACAGTGTAGGGTCCGTCCCAGGAGGCCACCTTATCGCGGTGGGACGGTCCAAGCTATTTGACCGCCGGCGGAGACAAATTTGCGAGCTAAGTGCCTCACTATCTCATAGTTTCACATTTGCATCTATTACACCATAGCTGTATAGCTCTCCATGTTTTATCTGCATGTTCATGTTTCACCTATATCCTTGTGCTGGCAGTGTGCTGCTGTATTCTTCTGTTGCTAGATAGATAGATAGATAGATAGATAGATAGATGGATATGAGATAGATGGATATGAGATAGATAGATAGATATGAGAGATAGATAGATGGATAGATATGAGATAGATGGATAGATATGAGATAGATGGATAGATATGAGATAGATGGATAGATATGAGATAGATAGATAGATATGAGATAGATAGATAGATATGAGATAGATAGATAGATAGATATGAGATAGATAGATAGATATGAGATAGATATGAGATAGATAGATGGATATGAGATAGATAGATGGATATGAGATAGATAGATGGATATGAGATAGATAGATGGATATGAGATAGATAGATGGATATGAGATAGATAGATGGATATGAGATAGATAGATGGATATGAGATAGATAGATGGATATGAGATAGATAGATGGATATGAGATAGATAGATGGATATGAGATAGATAGATGGATATGAGATAGATAGATGGATATGAGATAGATAGATGGATATGAGATAGATAGATGGATATGAAAGATAGATGGATATGAAAGATAGATGGATATGAAAGATAGATGGATATGAAAGATAGATAGATATGAAAGATAGAGAGATAGATGGATAGATATGAGATAGATGGATAGATATGAGATAGATGGATAGATATGAGATAGATGGATAGATATGAGATAGATGGATAGATATGAGATAGATGGATAGATATGAGATAGATGGATAGATATGAGATAGATGGATAGATATGAGATAGATAGATATGAGATAGATAGATATGAGATAGATAGATAGATATGAGATAGATAGATGGATATGAGATAGATATGAGATAGATAGATGGATATGAGATAGATAGATATGAGATAGATAGATATGAGAGATAGATAGATATGAGAGATAGATAGATGGATAGATATGAGATAGATGGATAGATATGAGATAGATGGATAGATATGAGATAGATGGATAGATATGAGATAGATGGATAGATATGAGATAGATGGATAGATATGAGATAGATGGATAGATATGAGATAGATGGATAGATATGAGATAGATGGATAGATATGAGATAGATAGATAGATATGAGATAGATAGATATGAGATAGATAGATAGATAGATAGATATGAGATAGATAGATAGATATGAGGTAGATATATATTGCATAGAGAAATATTATATAGATACATCCTGATTAACAATGTAACTTATTTTTTTGTTATTTTTTTAGTTCTGTTCTTTTTGTATATCTCTACCAGTTAATGTTTTTTTCAGTGAGGCTTTACAATGACGAGGCATTATATCCTAGTTCACTTGTGAGTATAAGGAAGGAAAGTGGAATAGGAAACAGGAAAGGGATGAGCATCAAGGAAAACCAAATGCACTTATTATTGTGTCCATCTCTACGGCCGCAGGACATCACGCTGGCTCAGTGCACGCTCATAGGTGAAGAGCATTCGGGCAGACACCAGAGAAGGCGGTGTGTTCAGTCATAGGCTTTATGCAGGTTTTGGGTTTACATCAGTACGTGGATATAATTCTAACAAGTCTTCAGTATTGTCATCACAGGTTTTACTGAATATGTGTGATCTTTAGTTGGCGTCTCTGGTACCTGGTTAGAATGGTTTAGAAAACTAGCCATAGCTATAACTCTGTTGAGCTATATATATATATATATATATATATATATATATATATATATACAAGTACGGAAGGATTAAGATTTTTTTAATAGAAGTAATTTACACATCTGTTTATCTTTCTGGAACCAATTGATTAAAAAAAATAAAAATGGAGGTGTCCTTACTTTTTATAGGATGTGACCACGGAGAGATGTCGGATCCGGCACTAATAGTCACTAGGAGATGGGACTCGTACACTACTGGCCCGGGTAAACTGGTACAGGTGGTGCTCAGTCCAAATACAGAAAGAGTATTACATACACAGAGAAGACGGGCAGACGGCACTCACCATCCAGGACAATGCTTTATTCAGTCAGAAGCATGACGGGTGCAGGCGGGTATAACAGTGTTTCACACGCACGAAACGGTCTGTTCCGATTGCCTCCGCCGAACACTGCCATACCCTCTTGCACCCGTCATGCTTCTGACTGAATAAAGCATTGTCCTGGATGGTGAATGCCGTCTGCCCGTCTTCTCTGTGTATGTAATACTTTTTATAGGACATTATATTTCTGTACCTGGGATCTCCCCCCACTATCTGGTCTTATAGTTGGAAGTTGTGGGGATCACCTTGTGGTATGAACTAGAATAATAATTCCTTTATTTACATAGCGCCAACGTATTCCACAGCGGTCTCTGTTCCCATCGGGATTCCCAACCTCAATTCCAATTAAAACAATTTTCAGGGTTTCTAAAAGTTCAAACTGTGCCCCTCCCCCCTCCAGATGTTGTAGTTTTGCATCATCTGGAGGGCCACAGTTTGGAGGCCACTGGCCTATGACATGAATGGTGTGATGGGTAGGAGTACTACTGCCAGCATGCGCTATGTTACTGGCGGGGTATAACTGATTATAGATAGATATGAGAGAGAGATAGACAAAGCAAATACGATGCAGCACTCCACAAGTAGCAAAGAAGGTGGTTTTTATTCCATCATGTGCATAGACAACGTTTCACCAGTCTCACAATGGCTTGAAAAAGCCATTATGAGACTAGTGAAATGTTGTCTATGCACATGGTGGAATAAAAACCACCTTCTTTGCTACTTGTGGAGTGCTGCATCGTATTTGCTTTGTCTGGGTTAAGGAACCGGCGGACCCAGGTTCCAGATATGCGGGCACCCCGAATTTCTTATTTACCCATGATATTGGTTGTGCCGTTTTTATTTGCTTTAGATAGATATGAGATAAATAGATATGAGATAGAGAGATATGAGATAGATAGATATGAGAGATAGATACAGTCATGGCCGTAAATGTTGGCACCCCTGAAATATTTCAAGAAAATAAACAATTCCTCACAGAAAGGGGTTGCAGTAACACACATTTTGCTATACACATTTATTCCCTTTGTGTGTATTGGAACTAAACCAAGAAAAAGGGAGGAAAAGAGCAAATTGGACATAATGTCACCAAACTCCAAAAATGGTCTGGACAAAATTCTTGACCCTTAACTTAATATTTGGTTGCACACTCTTTGGAAAAAATTACTGAAATCAGTCACTTCCTATAACCATTAATAAGCTTCTTACACCTCTCAGCCGGAATGTTGGACCACTCTTCCTTTGCAAACTGCTCCAGGTCTCTCATATTGGAAGGCGCCTTTTCCCAACAGCAATTTTAAGATCTCTCCACAGGGCCACGGTTTGGAGACCACTGGCCTATGACATGAATGGCGCGATGGGTAGGAGTACCCCGCCAGCATGCGCTGTGTTTGCACAGAGCGGTTGTATAGGGAGGTCCTGTTGCTTGTCTTCTCATCCATCTCTTTCATGTTCTCTGGTTTCTCTGTGATCAGGGTCAGTGGGTTTGTCTGGTAAAGCGAGCGCACTGCTGACTGCTGAGCTTGCATCTCTACCGGGTGGAGAATATAGGCTTTGTGTTTGCATTCCTGCTAAAAATAATCTCAGCTGAATAGAGGGGGGGGTCCAAGTCTTAGTTAATGCACAGACTTTATATACTGTCCCAAAAAAATTTGAAAAGAAACTCTTCTACCCTTTATACCTAATACAGATTTATATTCCACTAGGCTTTTATATTTAGAGCGTATTTTCTGATATTATTTAACTATATAATGCATCAGGATTGTGTTGTATCTACCGAGAGTCCAATCAGCTGGGCCTTATATTTTTTTTACAGAGATACATTTTATCATTTACTTTAAAGGGGAAAACGTTTTTTTTTTTTTTTTTTTTTTTTTTTAAATCAACTGGTGCCAGAAAGTTGGATGTCCGGGCATGCTGGGAATTGAAGTTTTGCAACATCTGGAGGGCCACAGTTAGAGACCACTGGTTTAGAGCAACCCATTCTATCACAAATGCTAGTAAATGCGACTGCATTGGTAGAGGTTGGATTTTATACACCAAATTATATGGAATTGTATGAGGTAGATGGATACTTGTTAACAGTCCCGATTTTGGGAAGGCAATTTTGGGAATCAAACAACAAAAGTGCTGGGTTCTGTGCATTTCAGGGTCATGCCCATTGCTGGGGCCTAAATACTGGATCCTTTTGATTTTGTCTTTTCAAAAGTTACCAAGTTTTGATAGATGTATAGCTGTGATAGTTCTGCAGTGTTCATGAATTTTTGTATGTTATGGTAAAACACTCTCCACGGTGACTACTATCTGAAATCTTCACTAAAATCTCCAGAATCTGCTGACTGTAAGGCTGCATTCACACTGCGGATGGAGCGTACGGCTGGGGGAGGGGAAAACCAGGCGCTCCCGTACTTCAGCCGAACCGTCGCCAAACTCCATTGACTTAAATGTGCGGAGTCAAACAGGGACTCTGGTCGGCTCATTTCTTTCCCGTATCTGGTTTTGTGACCGGACCTAAAACCACAGTAAACTACGGTTTTAGGTCCGGACACAAAACCGGATATGGGCCAGAAATGAGCCGACCCTAGTTGTTTTGACTCCGGTTGGCTCATTAAAGGGGTACACAATTTCTTTTAAATCAATTGGTGCCAGAAAGTTAAACAGATTTGTAAATTACTTCTATTTAAAAAATCCCAATCCTTCCAGTACTTATCAGCTGCTGTATACTACAGAGGAAATTCTTTTTTTTTCTTTTTGAATTTCCTTTCAGTCTGACCACAGTGCTCTCTGCTGACACCTCTGTCCATGTGAGGAACTGTCCAGAGCAGGAGAGGTTTGCTATGGGGATTTGTTCCTACACTGGACAATTCCTAAAATGGACAGAGGTGTCAGCAGAGAGCACTGTGGTCAGACAGAAAGGAAATTCAAAAAGAAAAGAACTTCCTCTGTATTATACAGCAGCAGATAAGTACTGAAAGGATTGGGATTTTTTAATAGAAGTAATTTACAAATCTGTTTTAACTTTCTGGCATCAGTTGATTTAAAAGAAAAATGATTTCCAGTGGAGTACCCCTTTAAAGTCAATGGAGTTCGGCTCTGGTCCGACTGGGGTACGGGAACGCACGGTTTTCCCCTCCTCCAGCCGGATCCGGCAGTCGTACGCTCCATCCGCAGTGTGAATGCAGCCTTAGTCAGTTTTTTCTTGAATGTAAATGTTGATGACAATAGAGCTGTGTATGTAAGGAAGTGTCTGCTTCCCTGGGTCCTGAGTGTTGTTCTTTCTCCGTTAGTTTGGCCAAACCAATGATGTGGTGACACTTATCAACCGCCTGGTGGAAGAGTACAGCACGTCCGGCCGCCTGGACAACATCACGCGAGTCATGAGCCTCCACCCGCAGTACCTGGAGTCCTTCCTCCGCACACAGTTTTATATGCTACGTATGGACGGACCCCTGCCTTACCATTACAGGCACTACATCGCCATCATGGTGAGTACTCCTGGCAGTGTGCTTTGTTTTGATGTTGCAGTGAACACATATATTTTTTGCATGAGTGGTAGTTTAGTCATTCCGGTTTATGCCTAGATAAGCCCCTCGCACGGCACCAGCCACATTGTCCCCTCGCACGGCACCAGCCACATTGTCCCCTCGCACGGCACCAGCCACAGTGTCTCCTCCCACAGCGCCAGCCACAGTGTCTCCTCCCACGGCGCCAGCCACAGTGTCTCCTCCCACGGCGCCAGCCACAGTGTCTCCTCCCACGGCGCCAGCCACAGTGTCTCCTCCCACGGCGCCAGCCACAGTGTCTCCTCCCACGGCGCCAGCCACAGTGTCTCCTCCCACGGCGCCAGCCACAGTGTCTCCTCCCACGGCGCCAGCCACAGTGTCTCCTCCCACGGCGCCAGCCACAGTGTCTCCTCCCACGGCGCCAGCCACAGTGTCTCCTCCCACGGCGCCAGCCACAGTGTCTCCTCCCACGGCGCCAGCCACAGTGTCTCCTCCCACGGCGCCAGCCACAGTGTCTCCTCCCATGGCGCCAGCCACAGTGTCTCCTCCCACGGCGCCAGCCACAGTGTCTCCTCCCACGGCGCCAGCCACAGTGTCTCCTCCCACGGCGCCAGCCACAGTGTCTCCTCCCACGGCGCCAGCCACAGTGTCTCCTCCCACGGCGCCAGCCACAGTGTCTCCTCCCACGGCGCCAGCCACAGTGTCTCCTCCCACGGCGCCTGCCACAGTGTCTCCTCCCACGGCGCCAGCCACAGTGTCTCCTCCCACGGCGCCTGCCACAGTGTCTCCTCCCACGGCGCCAGCCACAGTGTCTCCTCCCACGGCGCCAGCCACAGTGTCTCCTCCCACGGCGCCAGCCACAGTGTCTCCTCCCACGGCGCCAGCCACAGTGTCTCCTCCCACGGCGCCAGCCACAGTGTCTCCTCCCACGGCGCCTGCCACAGTGTCTCCTCCCACGGCGCCTGCCACAGTGTCTCCTCCCACGGCGCCTGCCACAGTGTCTCCTCCCACGGCGCCTGCCACAGTGTCTCCTCCCACGGCGCCTGCCACAGTGTCTCCTCCCACGGCGCCAGCCACAGTGTCTCCTCCCACGGCGCCAGCCACAGTGTCTCCTCCCACGGCGCCAGCCACAGTGTCTCCTCGCACGGCGCCAGCCACAGTGTCTCCTCCCACGGCGCCAGCCACAGTGTCTCCTCCCACGGCGCCAGCCACAGTGTCTCCTCCCACGGCGCCAGCCACAGTGTCTCCTCCCACGGCGCCAGCCTCAGTGTCTCCTCCCACGGCGCCTGCCACAGTGTCTCCTCCCACGGCGCCTGCCACAGTGTCCCCTCCCACGGCGCCTGCCACAGTGTCTCCTCCCACGGCGCCTGCCACAGTGTCTCCTCCCACGGCGCCTGCCACAGTGTCTCCTCCCACGGCGCCTGCCACAGTGTCTCCTCCCACGGCGCCAGCCACAGTGTCTCCTCGCACGGCGCCAGCCACAGTGTCTCCTCGCACGGCGCCAGCCACAGTGTCTCCTCGCACGGCGCCTGCCACAGTGTCTCCTCCCACGGCGCCTGCCACAGTGTCTCCTCCCACCGCGCCTGCCACAGTGTCTCCTCCCACGGCGCCTGCCACAGTGTCTCCTCCCACGGCGCCTGCCACAGTGTCTCCTCCCACGGCGTCTGCCACAGTGTCTCCTCCCACGGCGCCTGCCACAGTGTCTCCTCCCACGGCGCCTGCCACAGTGTCTCCTCCCACGGCGCCAGCCACAGTGTCTCCTCCCACGGCGCCAGCCACAGTGTCTCCTCCCACGGCGCCAGCCACAGTGCCTCCTCCCACGGCGCCAGCCACAGTGCCTCCTCCCACGGCGCCAGCCACAGTGCCTCCTCGCACGGCGCCAGCCACAGTGTCTCCTCCCACGGCGCCTGCCACAGTGTCTCCTCCCACGGCGCCAGCCACAGTGTCCCCTCCCACGGCGCCAGCCACAGTGTCTCCTCCCACGGCGCCAGCCACAGTGTCTCCTCCCACGGCGCCAGCCACAGTGTCCCCCTCGTACGGCGCCAGCCACATCATCCCTTTGATGCCATTCAGAATCACTGTGTCCCTAAATACCGTGTCCTCCATACTGTGATCACAAAATACAAATGGTGCACTATCCTGTCTTCTAAATATGGATGAGTGATCACAAAGCGGGCAATGACATGGCAGCCCCTCTACCCGTGCCAGAAATGATTACAGATTAATGAACTCCCATCAGCAGCAGTCTATGACAGATCGCTTCTACTGACAGATGGGTATCGGCCATGATGTATTGAGCATCTGAGTGTAATCGACATGTGCAGACATCAGAATATACCAACTGTGCCCGGTTCTGTGTCACCTATGACTAGATGTGCACTTCAGTTGTATAGCTTGAGTATATGGCCAAATATCTGACAATATGACAGCATATTTCACCTATTGTGTATGCTATGTAATGACCAGTGTCACTTTTTATCCCCTCAGGCAGCAGCACGGCACCAGTGTGTGTACTTGATAAACATGCATGTGGACGAGTTCCTGAACACGGGAGGATCCTCCGAATGGCTGAACGGGTTGGAATACGTGCCGCAGAGGCTAAAAAATCTCAACGAAATCAACAAGCTCCTCGCACACAGACCTTGGTTAATAACAAAAGATCACATACAGGTAATGGTACCCACCAATGGGGTACGGCACATGGGCACTTACTGCCTACCTAGTGGACATACTGGAATAATATATAGTGTAAATCACAATGACAGCACCTTTGTGTTTGGTATTGCAGCCCAACTTTATTCCCTTTAAAGGGGTACTCCACTGGAAAACATTTTTTTTTTTAAATCAACTGGTGCCAGAAAGTTAAACAGATGTGTAAATTACTTGTATATAAAAATCTTAATTGGTCAAACAAAAAGGAAATTCAAAAAGAAACGAACTTCCTCTGGAACGTACAGCAGCTAAGTACTGAAAGGATTAAGATCTTTATATAGAAGTAATTTACAAATCTGTTTAACTTTATGGCACCAAATGATTTGAAATAAAAAATGTTTTCCATTGGAGCACCCCTTTAATGGGGCTAAGGCTTGCAATTTGACATACAGCCCATGTGCAAGAGTGGCGCTGTTCATGGAAGGTAACAAAACCATGCTGATTGTGTTCAGATGATGCAAGAGAAAGCGCCGATACACTGTGACGGATCATGTGTCTGTGTCAGCTGGATAAGGTTGAGGAAGATTTTCGGTCTAAGGGTACGTTCACACTGCGGAATTCCGTGAGTAGAATTGTGAACAGCACCATCAGTGTGAATGGGTCTTCCGCGAGACCCATTCACACTGCGGAATTTCAGCGGCGGAATTCCACGGAAAGAATGAACATGTTCTTTCTTTGCGCAGAACAATTTCAGCGGCGGAATTGTCCGCCGCTGAAATTGTTCTGCGCAAAGAAAGAACATGTTCATTCTTTCCGCGGAATTTCGCGAGTACTAGCAGCATAGCCGTCAATGGTGATGGCGCAGGGTGGCTGCCTGACGGAATCAATCAGTGTGAGAGTCCGCAGTGTGAACATACCCTAAAGAACAGTGTTTCCAACCAGTGAGTCTCCAGCTGTTGCAAAACTACAACTTTCAGCATGCCCGGACAATACTGTTTTACATTTACTGCCAGCAAGCAGTGATCTTAGAAGGCTGCAGAACTCTATCTATATCTATAAGGGTGCATTCACACTGAGTAATTCAAGAGGAATTTACTCGAGTAATTCCTCTTGAATTCTCCGCTTATAAATAATGAACATCTGCTTTGCCACTGACTTCAATGTATTTTACTCTGCACTGTTCACACTGGGTAAATTCCGCTCGCGGAATTCCGTTCCGCTAGAAGAAAGGACATGTTCATTCTTCTTGCGGAATATGCGAGCAGAAGTCCATTGAAGTCAATGGTAAAAATGTTTCCGCTTGAAATCGTTTTCGCATGGAATTTGTGCAGAAATTCTGTACAATAAAATAAAAAGGAAAATTCCAATTGGTGGTTGTAGTCCAGCAAAAAAAAAAAAATGTTTTCCTCCTATATTCCGCGCAGAATTCTGCATTAATTCTGCACAATTTTTGCGCGAAAAAAAACCAACCTAAATTCCACAGCGGAATTTTTACACAAGGATTCCTCTCCTATTCCCTAAGGCTACGTTCACACTGACTGGTTGGTGGTGCAGATCACTGAATCCTGGCACCTATGATGCTGTCTATGTTTTACATTATCCCTAATATTTTCTAAATCCTTTTTCCCCCCTCTAGAAACTGGTGAAAACAGGAGAGAACAACTGGTCGCTGGCAGAGCTGGTGCACGCCGTGGTACTGCTGGCTCACTACCACGCGTTGGCAGGTTTCGTGTTCGGCAGCGGCATCAATCCGGAACAAGACCACGAACCTTCCAACGGGCACCACCTAGTGGTGAAAAACAAGTTTTGCGTTTGTGATCTTGCCAACGACAACAGTATAGAAAACACCGGTCTGATGAGCAACAGCACCGAGGTCAGTGGAACCAAGGAAATCTATTGTATATATTCTTATATAGTGTCGCTACAATTCATTACAGGCTGTCCAAACTTTATTAGGGCCCTATCGGTGGTCATAGATGTATGGTGAAGACCCCTGCCATGCCCAGACCTCTTCATAGAGATGAAAAAGCTGTAATCCTGCATTATAATTTAGCTGACCGCTCTGGTTACCCCTATAAGAACATATATGATCTGGTCCTAGTGAAACAGATGAGCAGCCGCCATATTGGAGCCGCTTAGCTCAATGAAACCAATAGGACTGGACAGATCGAAAGGAATGCTCTTTGATTCTTTATACCTGTGACACGAGACTCTCTACCAGTCTCCATACAGATTGACAAACTAATGTGGACAGATCAAGTCAAATTTACGGCATAAACTTATACTAGACCACTATTTCCCAACCAAGGTGCCTCCAGCTGTTGCAAAGCTACAACTCCCAGCATGCCGGGACAGCGGTTGGCTGTCCCGGCATGCTGGGGGTTGTAGTTTTGCAACAGCTGGAGGTGCCCTGTTTGGGAAACACTGGACTAGACCAAATAGATTTTACACCGTTTAGGTATATGTTTGTATCAGTTTGCAAACATTTTTAAAGCATACTTTTTTTTTTTTAATTTGTTAAAGGGGTATTCCAGGCAAAAACTTTTTTTTATATATCAACTGGCTCCGGAAAGTTAAACAGATTTGTAAATTACTTCTATTAAAAAATCTTAATCCTTCCAATAGTTATTAGCTTCTGAAGTTTTCTGTCTAACTGCTCAATGATGATGTCCTGTCACGGGAGCTGTGCATGATGGGAAAATATCCCCATAGGAGCTGCACAGCTCCTGGGACGTGAGTCATCAGAAAGCAGTTAGACAGAAAACAGCAACTTAACTTCAGAAGCTAATAACTATTGGAAGGATTAAGATTTTTTAATAGAAGTAATTTACAAATCTGTTTAACTTTCCGGAGCCAGTTGATATGTAAAAAAAAAAGTTTTTGCCTGGAATACCCCTTTAACCCCTTAAGGACTCAGCCCATTTTGGCCTTAAGGACTCAGACAATTTAATTTTTACGTTTTCATTTTTTCCTCCTCGCCTTCTAAAAATCATAACTCTTTTATATTTTCATCCACAGACTAGTATGAGGGCTTGTTTTTTGCGCGACCAGTTGTCCTTTGTAATGACATCACTCATTATATCATAAAATGTATGGCGCAACCAAAAAACACTATTTTTGTGGGGAAATTAAAACGAAAAACGCAATTTTGCTAATTTTGGAAGGTTTCGTTTTCACGCCGTACAATTTATGGTAAAAATGACGTGTGTTCTTTATTCTGAGGGTCAATACGATTAAAATGATACCCATTATTATATACTTTTATATTATTGTTGCGCTTAAAAAAAATCACAAACTTTTTAACCAAATTAGTACGTTTATAATCCCTTTATTTTGATGACCTATAACTTTTTTATTTTTCCGTATAAGCGGCGGTATGGGGGCTCATTTTTTGCGCCATGATCTGTACTTTTTTTTGATACCACATTTGCATATAAAAAACTTTTAATACATTTTTTATAATTTTTTTTTTAATAAAATGTATTAAAAAAGTAGGAATTTTGGACTTTTAAAATTTTTTTTCGTTCACGCCGTTCACCGTACGGGATCATTAACATTTTATTTTAATAGTTCGGACATTTACGCACGCGGCGATACCAAATATGTCTATAAAAAATGTTTTTTTACGGTTTTTGGGGGTAAAATAGGAAAAAACGGACGTTTTACTTTTTTATTGGGGGAGGGGATTTTTCACTTTTTTTTTACTTTTACTTTTACATTTTTTTAAATTTTTTTTTACACTTGAATAGTCCCCATAGGGGACTATTCATAGCAATACCATGATTGCTAATACTGATCTGTTCTATGTATAGGACATAGAACAGATCAGTATTATCGGTCATCTTCTGCTCGATCACAGACCAGAGCAGGAGACGCCGGGAGTCGGACGGAGGCAGGTGAGGGGACCTCCGTGCGGCGTTATGAATGATCGGATCCCCGCAGCAGCGCTGCGGGCGATCCGATCGTTCATTTTAATCGCGAACTGCCGCAGATGCCGGGATCTGTATTGATCCCGGCACCTGAGGGGTTAATGGCGGACGCCCGCGAGATCGCGGGCGTCGGCCATTGCCGGCGGGTCCCTGGCTGCGATCAGCAGCCGGGATCAGCCGCGCATGACACGGGCATCGCTCCGATGCCCGCGGTTATGCTTAGGACGTAAATGTACGTCCTGGTGCGTTAAGTACCACCTCACCAGGACGTACATTTACGTCCTGCGTCCTTAAGGGGTTAAACTACATAAAAACTGTAATATAATAAAATAACATCAAAAATAAAAAATAAAAATAAGGAAAAAACAGTGAATAAGTAAAATAACAAAAAAAAAAAAAAAAATTGCATATGCCTTACCATACGTCACTAATATACTTCTATGGGGGGAAAAAAATAAATAAATATATATATATATATATATATATATATATATATATATATATATATATATATATATACCACAATATACAATTTTTTGGGGTACAGAAAAGTAGTGCATACAGAACTGTTCTATCCTACAAAAAAAAGAAGAAAAAAAAAAACATGTCCATACTGACATACTTTAGGCAACTTTTATATAATGGAATTCTATAGGGGAGATTTATCATTGCTTATGTTTTGGCGCAGTTCAGGCGCAAGCAGCATATTTAGCGACTTTTATGCGTTTATAGACAGTTTCACTCTTTTTGCCTACCCGTAGAACTTTTTCTTTTTGACCATGCAGTGGTCACGTGTTTATCATTTGCGACTTTTGTTAAAAGTCGCTATTTTGTACGCAAAGATACATTTTTAGGCGCAAAGCTGCACCACCTACCAGTAGGCGTGAGAATCATCAGAGCATTTTAAAGGGGTTCTTCACTGGAAACTTTTTATTTTTTTAATCAACTGGTGCCAGAAAGTTAAACAGATTTGTAAATGACTTCTATTTAAAAAATCTTAATCCTTCCCGTACTTATCAGCTGCTGTATGCTCCACAGGAAGTTCTTTTCTTTATGAATTTCCTTTCTGTCTGACCACAGTGCTCTATATTAGGAATTATCCAGAGTAGGAGCAAATCCCCATAGCAAACCTATCCTGCTCCGGACAGTTCCTGATTTAGTCTTTTTCTTCTCACCATTGAAAAAGGGGACAAGGCTCCCCGAAACGCGTCTGGTCCGAGACTGCACACATGCACAAAGATTGGGACGCATCACTAGAGATAGTGACAAGTATCTCAACCTTATACCGGCAAAGCTGGTAAGAAGGCTCCAGCACAGGACCTCCATCCCCCTCTCACCCCTTTCCCCGTGCCGTCGGGGTAGAGAGGGAGAATCCCTGAGGACTGTTTACGCTGCCATATACTGGATTTACATCACCAACCCGGCACCAATAAACTGGTATGAGGCACATAGTGCCAGACTTCCTATTCTCCCTTACCATTTGTCCCTGTGCCATCGGGGTATAGCGAGTGCCGGGCTGCGCATCCGACCAGCCTTGCGCAGACAAGGATTCAGTGGGCTCCCATTCAGGAGTCTCCAGCGCTGCTGAGCGCAGCCTCGAAGTATTACAGCAGCCCCATACTGGATTTAATCTATTAGCGCTGCTTGCGCCAACTAAGTGTTTAATGAACTGTGACTCCCATCACCCCAGCGATAAGTCACCAGCATAAATTGGACTATCGCTTTGCGCTCATTATAGTGCAGTTTACATATGTCCCCAATATTTCATTAATTTTATCTTGTGCATCGTTAGTTTTTAATGTATATAATTACTATTTATAAATGACTTGTATTGTGAGGTGTCCTAAGCAAGGGCCCTGCTTGGGATCTCACTTTTATATCATTTACTATTCACAATAAATGTAATTTTATTAGACACAATCCTGATTTCCCTTTCTTCATTTTCTCATTCTAACTGTCCTAATTTTTCTCCCTTTTCCCCACCTATAGCCTAGTAGGACTGCTTCATTTATATTTTTATAGTGTTATATTTGGCACATTGGGTATGTGCAACACAGTATCCTCGGCTTAGGCCCCTTCCGTTTTATGTAGAGCTCCCACACCTATGTATTTTGTAGTTCCTGATATGGACAGATGTGTCAGCAGAGAGCACTGTGGTCAGACAGAAAGGAAATTCGAAAAGAAATGAACTTCCTGTGGAACATACAGCAGCTGATAAGTACTGGAAGAATTAAGAATTTAGTAATTAAGTAATTCTGGAACCAGTTGATTTAAAAATATTTTTTTCCAGCAGAGTACCCCTTTAAGGCACACCTCCTTTTTGCTACCTTTTCCTCCTTGTCAGACTCAGGCAAAAAGTGTGTAAGTAGGTGGGACCAGGAAGCTAATGATCCTTATCAATGACAGAGGTAACTTATCCCACAAATACCCCTGTAAAATGGATTGTAATTTCCCGTTTTCCCCCATTCTATACTTTGGTGGTAATGTTAGTAATCCTTTACAGAATAGCGACTATGAAAGTGAGATAGAAGCTTTGATGGAAAAAATGAAGAAACTTCAAGAAGAGCGAGAGGAGGAGGAAGCGTCCCAGGAGGAGATGGCCACACGTTTTGAGAAAGAAAAGAAAGAGAGTCTTCTAGTTTTCTCTGGAGGTAAGTACTCCTATAGAAGTACACATTATAGTGATACAATGTGCCGTCATTTTGTCTAGGAGATTATTTGTCATTCTTTCCCCTCTTAGTATAAAATCTTTTGATGTGTCCTAGCACTCAGACCCCGACCGATCAGTAGAACAAGGCGGGAGTAGAACTGCGCATTTCTCTCTGTCCTGTGTCTGTGTGAATGAGACAGTCCAGTAGATTTCCATTATAAGTCACTGGTCACATGAGACAGAGCCAAGTATGTCCTTCCTTTTATATGTCCTATTCCTTTTAAATACATTTCTGACTTTGGCTCAAAAACTGCCAAAGAAAACAAGTGCAATCCTAGCCTAAGTGCGCGTTTCTTACGGCCTGTTCTACTTATCACTAAGGGTTTGAACACTTAGACCAGACTGAAAAACGTTTCAAATGTCTCGAATACATATGAATTTTTTTTTTTTTTTTTTAAAGGACAGGTACACCTAAAATAAATAAAAAAATACCCAGCTTATCACAAAGTATGAAGTTTAAAGGGGTACTCCGCCCCTAAACATCTTATCCCCTATCCAAAGGATAGGGGGATAAGATATCTGATCACAGGGGTCCCACCGCTATCTCCCTGCTGCACCCAGCATTTGTTAAGTGTCGAGTGCAGCATTGGAGGCTCGTGATCTCACGGCCACGCCCCCTCAATGCAAGTCTATGGGAGGTGGCATGACAGCCATCACGTCCCCTCCCATAGACTTGCATTGAAAGGCCGTGACCTCACGATCTTCTGCTCCAAGTTCACTCCATGCACGGGTGTCTGGGGTGCAGCAGCAAAGATCGTGGGGGTCCCCAGCGGCGGAACCCCCCTGTGATCAGACATCTTATCCCCCTATCATTTGGAAAGGGGATAAGATGTCTAGGGGCGGAGTACCCCTTTAAGGGGTTTTCCAGTGTTGCCTATTAGGGCGGTGACAGGTTGGTTCCTATCGAGAGGAAGTGACCGTCTGTTTTCTGATTCATCGTGACCGTCAGCGAACGCTTCTTCAGTTGAGATCAGTGGAGAGAAGTATAGTACTGACAGGCAGCTCTCTCCGGAAGCCCATGGAAATTATGGAAATAACAGAGCTCTTTACTCATCTTAGAGGGTAAAAAAGGAACCACTGATGGCTTTCTCATATTGCAATGACCCCCCCCCCCCCCTTATAATTGTGGAACCACCACTTCGACATTAAACGGAATCTATCATCAGTATCACCTGTACTTACCTATTGATATAGTCGTGTAGTGCAGGTGACGCTGGTGACAATACTACTTATCATTCCCTGATCCATGGCTCTGTTCTTGGCTTGGTGCATGAGGGGAGTTCCCATTCCCTGAGTGCACCGTGATGTCAGGCCCTGGTCTTCATAGTAAACGACCTCCTCCCCTGTGCGGATCCTCCTCCACTAAAAAAAACCTCCAAAAAAATATCGCCTGTGATAGTGGCTACGCATGCGCAGTTATTACTGACGGGAGATATGAAGAAGGGGAGGAAGATCCGCACCGGGCGAGAAGGACATTTACTATGAAGATTCAGACCAGACGTGCACTCAGGCTTGGGAACGCCCCAAGTGCATCAAGCTACTTAATTTGCATAAAGACAAAGAGAGGAAGAAACCAAGAAAGAAGTCACAGATCAGCATACGGTAAAAATCATTGTTATCAGTATCGCCCGCACTACAAGCCTTGACCAATAGGGGTATGCAGATGACAGATTCTCTTTAAAGGGGTACTCCGCTGCTCAGCGTTTGGAACAAACTGTTCCGAACACTGGAGCCAGCGCCGAGAGCTCGTGACGTCATAGCCCCACCCCCATGCCATCACGTCCTGCCCCCTCAATGAAAGTCTATGGGAGGGGGCGTGACAGCGTCACGCCCCCTCCCATAGACTTGCATTGAGGGGGCGGGGCTCCAACATTTGCTCCAACATTTGCTATTCAGCGTACCCCTTTAAGTTCACACATACAGGATTAAAGGGGTATTCAAGGAAAAACTTTTTTTATATATATCAACTGGCTCCAGAAGGTTAAACAGATTTGTAAATTACTTCTATTAAAGAATCTTAATCCTTTCAGTACTTATGAGCTTCTGAAGTTAAGGTTGTTCTTTTAAGTCCTCTCTGAGGACACCTGTCTCGGGAAACGCCCAGTTTAGAAGCAAATCCCCATAGCAAACCTCTTCTAAACTGGGCGTTTCCCGAGACACGTGTCATCAGAGAGCCCTTAGACAGAAAAGAACAACCTTAACTTCAGAAGCTCATAAGTACTGAAAGGATTAAGATTTTTTAATAGAAGTAATTTACAAATCTGTTTAACTTTCTGGAGCCAGTTGATGTATAAAAAAAAAGTTTTTTCCTGGATAACCCCTTTAAAGTCAATAGGTAACAAAACCAACAGCAGAAAATATGCAGCAGGTCCTGTATGTGTGAACATACCCTAAATGTGTAAAATAGGAAATACCCCTTTAAGTGCTTCTTATGCCGTGCAGCATTTTTGTGACATTGTGCCGCGGTTCGCAAAATGTGTTTAACAGTTGAACATAATGCCAGATATAGATCCGAGAGGTGGAGCATGCCGCCTGCAGTCATTGACCCTGAACTAGTTCTGCATGAAGTTATATAAGAAGGACTTAAGTTTTTTTTTTATGATTTGAAGCAGGTAGCAGCCTCTATGTATGACTGCAAACACCCAGAGCTCTGTAGAGATTACAAATGGTAACCGCTTCTGTAACGTTAACTATTTATTTCCTCCCATTGGCCATAAAGATTGTGCTTCTGGAAAGGGATTACATATGTTAAATATTTCATATAAATGGTTAATTATTAATACAACTTAAAGTGTACCTGTCATTTCAGGTACGAGATAAGCTGCCCTGTGTGTGTACGTGAGCAACAACACTATTTCTGACCATTATATAACTTGTATATAGTATTTGTCAGCAGATTTCTGCTCTGCAGGCTTTATCTATAATTTGCAGTTCTCTCAGAGCTGGTGGGTGGAGCTCCCTCCTCCCCTCTCCATAGACTCGTGTTGCTTGTCTCGCAGACACAGAATAAAGCTGAGCTGGTTTTCAGAGTGGATTACAGTCTCACAGGAGAGGGAAGAAGCTTGATACAGGAGAAAGAAGCATTTTTTTGTAATAAGATATATTACAAAGTTTCTTATATATTTACGTGTACTAATGATCTATGCAATGGTTATTCTATTGACGCACTGCCTATTTAAAGAGGAATCTGAAAAAATAGTTTATAGACAGCCACATCCCGGGTTGAAATGACTGATAGTGGGAAATAATAGACCAGGGGTACTCAACTGGAAGACCGTGGTCCGGACCGCGGCCGCCAGTCATCCGTACCTCCGGCCTGATCTCCCCTCATTCATTTGTATAGGTGTCTTCAAGACACCGATACAAATAAATAGCTGCGGCCGGAGTGAGGGAACGCTGTGTTCCCTGCCCGGCCGCACTTCTCCTGTAATGCAGGCGGCGCGCGGCCTCCATCTGCTCTGACCAGGCCTGACTAGAAGAGGCCGGAGCAGGGACCTTGGACGGGAGCCAAAGATCTCTGGTAAAAATGTATGTTCCCCCAACTGTGACTCTCCAGTTGTTTTAGAACTAAAACTCCCATCATGACCTTCTGTCTGTGCATGATGGGAGTTGTAGTTTGCAACCGCTGGAGAGTCACAGTGGCATGCTGGGAGTTGTAGTTTTGCAACAGCTGGAGGCACCCTGGTTGGTGGGAAACACTGCTCTACACAATGGAGAGAGTATTTTCTTCTTTTCTAGAAAGGGATGAACTTTACACAAACTCCAACTTCTATTTATATAGAACTATAAGTCCCCCCCATGGCGAGTGATAGCAGAACGATCACTTTATGTAGGTGATAGCTAATATTTGCTCAAGTCAACAGCGGAGAAGTCGATCTTTGCAGGACCTTCCTCTTTTTATGTTATGATTTTTATTTTTAGCTTTTGAGTTACGCAAGAACTTGTATTTCTGGATTTTCTGTATCAGCAGCAGTTTTTTCTGTATTATTCAGTGTACCAAGGTCATCTGCAGTTCAGATATGACAGCCAAAATCCTTTAAAGGGGAACTTTGGTACTTAAAGGGGTACTCCGCCCCTAGACACGTTATCCCCTATCCAAAGGATAAGATGTCTGATCGTGGGGGTCCCACGGCACCCCAGTCGTCTGGTGCACGGAGCGAACTCCGCTCCGTGCCGGATGACTGGCAACCACCGCCACCATATCCCCTACATTCATGTCTATGGTAGGAGGCGTGACAGCTGTGTAGCCCCAATCTTCAGTGTTCATGAACGCTGCAGAGCCGGTTCGGGGGGCGGAGTACCCCTTTAACAACTTATTCCCTATTCACAGTTGTTAAAGGGGTACTCCACTGCTCTGCGTTTGGAACAAACTGTTCGGAATGCTGGAGTCTATGCCGGGAGCTCGTGTCCCCGGCTGCTACACCCCCTCCCATAGGCTTGCATTGAGGGGGCGGAGCTATGACGTCACAAGCTCTCGGTGCCAGCTCCAGCATTCTGAACAGTTTGTTCCAAACGCGGAGCAACGGAGTACCCCTTTAAGTACCGGAGTTCCCCTTTAAACCAGTGGTCTCCAAACTGTTTGGACCTCCAGATGTTGCAAAACTACAACTGAGGGAGTCCTTCTGGGCAACTTTTAAAATCAGGTGCAATGGCTTTTCGGTAAGGAGGCTTACTAGTTATGATTAGGGATGTCCCGATACTGGTATTGGTGCTAACCCCGGACATTTGCACAAGTACTTACACTCGTGCAAATGTCCCCGATGCCCATTTCCCGATACTTGCAGATCATTAAAATAAAATCCCGCTCACCTTCCTGCCCTCCAGCACCGAGGCCTTAGGCTAGACTCAAACTCCGGAATTTCTGCCTGCAATTCCGCTTTGAAATTGCAGGCCGAAATTCTGCTTACTAAAATGTATTATACTAGTCAATGGGTTTTTTGTTCACCAATTCACACGTCGGAATTTTGGAAGTGGAATTTGTGAGCGGAATTTCCGCCTTCAAATTTCCGCCTGAAGAATGGTGGTGCCCTTTCTTCAGGCGGATTTCCGCCGCAGAATCCCATTGACTTCAATGGGACTCTCATTTGAAGGTGGATTTTCACCCAACGCGGATTGGAAGCGGATTGCAGAAAATAGGCTTTGGAGGCAGAAATTACTCTACCAAACTTTTGCAAGCAGACAGGCGAAATATCAGTAGTGTAAACCTAGCCTTAAAGGGGCACTCCGCTGCTCATCGTTTGGAACAAACTGTTCCGAACGCTGGCACTGGGAGCTTGTGATGTCATACCCCCCGCCCCCTCATTACATCATGTCCCGCCCCCTTAATGAAAGTTTATGGGAGGGAGTGTGACAGCTGTCACGCCCCCCTCCCATAGACTTTCATTGAGGGGGCGGGGCGTGATGTAATAAGGGGCGGGGCTATGTTGTCACGAGCTGCCGGCTCCAGCGTTCGGAACAGTTTGTTCCAAACGCTGAGCAGCGGTGTACCCCTTTAATATTGTTCGCTCCGTTATCTGGAGTGGTGTAGGACCTGCCGTATTATTAAAATTTCGTCATCGGGTGGGGTGCACGAGAAGGTCCTGCACAATTAACAGAGCAGAGGATGTGGGGGCTCAACAAAGGAGCAGAAAGAAGGTGAGTAGAATTTTTATTATTTTATTATTTTTTTCAATCATTTTTTATCTTTTTGGAGGGGGACTTATTGGGGGAAACTACTTAATGAGGGCATCTACCAAATAAGAGGTTCCCTACCTACCTAACTACCGTATTTTTCGCCCTATAGGACGCACCGGCATATAAGACGCACCCAATTTTAAAGGTTCAAAATCTAGAAAAAAAAGATTCTGAACCCAACAGTGATCTTCAACCTGCGGACCTCCAGATGTTGCAAAACTACAACTCCCAGCATGCCCGGACAGCCGTTGGCTGTCCGGGCATGCTGGGAGTTGTAGTTTTGCTAATACTCACGTGTCCCCGCCGCTCCGGACATCTTCTTCCCCGGGATTCACGCTCTCCGTCGCCATCATCACGTCGCTACGCACACCGCTCCTATTGGAGGACGGGACGGCGTGCACGACGACATGATGACGTTGAAGGAGAGAGCCGCCATGCAGGGGATCCCGGCACGGAGCAGACACAGAGGAGGCAGGTAAGGTCCCTCCCGGTGTCCTGTAAGCTGTTCGGGACGCCACGATTTCACCGCAGCGGTCCCGAACAGCCCGACTGAGCCGGGTTAGTGTCACTTTCCCTTCAGACGCGGAGGTCAGCTTTGATCGCCGCGTCTGAAGGGTTAATACAGGGCATCACCGCGATCGGTGATGTCCTGTATTAGCCGCGGGTCCCGGCCGTTGATATCCGCAGGGACCGACCCGATAGGTGTGTATTCACCATATAAGACGCACCAACTTTCCCCCCCCAGTTTTGGGGAAGAAAAAGTGCGTCTTATACGGCGAAAAATACGGTACCTAATTACTGGGGGCTTTTACTTAAATGGAAGGGTTCCCTACCTACTGGAGAGTTCAACCTAATAAGGGTGGATTCCCTAATTACTCAGGACATTTCTTAATTAAGAGGGTCAGTGAGGGCCTCTTGTTCGACTTTTGCGTAAGGCTTCGCTAATTGTAGAGTCATCCACTGCTGTCACATGACATTAATAAAAAGTACTGGTAATTGGTACCGGTGAGTAGTTGAAAAAAGTATCGGTACTCGTAATCTGTCTTAATACTAATGTGCACCCCCAGTTAGGATATAGAACGCAATTTATAACAACTGGCATTGGGCAGGCACTGCGCTGCTTTTCCTCTATGGAGGCACATCTATTCTACACTGTTTCTTGACTGATGGGTTCTTCCTTTTTTTATTTTTTTGCAACAAGGTGTCCGTTTGGGTGCTATTTACTATGTATGGCTGCTTACTTGAAGTTGCCCCCAGTGCAGAATCTGTAATAGTGCCCCCCCCCCCCAGCTACCATGTGGCATTTATAAAACTGCTGTGTGCAGAGAGGCCTTTGTCCAGCCTCAGTTACCAGGATCCCCAGGCGTTACTGATACTTCTGCAGCACTTTCAGCTATTTCCACTGTCCTAACCTATTATATAATCCCACGGACCCCCTGGTATCTCACTACTAACATTATACACATATTAATTCACAGTTATATTATTACAAATCAAGATGACCGACTGGTAAATGTGGCCCCCACACATGATGTCAAGCCTTTCTTTCGCCGCATTGTTTTTTTTTTTCACTTTGGCAACATTGTATCTTGATATTTTCTGGAGTCAGAGATCACGGCTGAGAGCGCCGCCTTGTCAAGATAGAACTGGTTCGTGCTAACACCCTAACTCCGAGCGCTGTTTACTGATCACATTGCTGATACGTGTTTCGCGCACATGGAACACCAACATTTCAGAGAACACACGCTGCTGCTTCCAAGGACAGTAATGCCGATCTTTAACAGTGTATGAATCAGTCTACATGTAGGGACAACATCCTGACTGATCCCACAAGCCAAGATGGAGTTGTTGGAATCAATTTAAACTTTTTTTATAAATAAGTTGATTGGGGAAACTGTAGAATTGAATGGAGGCTCTAGTACCCTGTTGGGAGCATTGAGCTAGCATAGAAGATGACATACGGTTGGGCATGGCGGTATGCAGGTGCTGTATAGCAGTGTTTCCCAACCAGGGTGCCTTCAGCTGTTGCAAAACTACAACTCCCAGCATGTCCAGGCATGCTGGGAGTTGTAGTTTTCCAACAGCTGGAGGCACCCTGGTTGGGAAACCTTGCTATAGATATGAGCGATAGAGATATGCAATCGATAGATATGAGATAGATAGATATGAGATAGCTGAGAGAGATATCTATCTATCTATCTCATATCTATCATCTATCTATTCATATCTATCTCATATCTATATATCTATCTCATATCTATATAGCTATCTCATATCTATATACTGTATATACTCGAGTATAAGCCGAGTTTTTCAGCACGATTTTTCGTGCTGAAAACACCCCCCTCAGCTTATACTCGAGTGAACTCTCCACCCGCAGTGGTCTTCAACCTGCGGACCTCCAGAGGTTTCAAAACTACAACTCCCAGCAAGCCCGGGCAGCCATCGGCTGTCCGGGCTTGCTGGGAGTTGTAGTTTTGAAACCTCCGGAGGTCCGCAGGTTGAAGACCACTGCGGCCTTCGACATCATCCAGCCCCCTCTCACCCCCCTTTAGTTCTGAGTACTCACCGATGGCTGCCCGGGCTTGCTGGGAGTTGTAGTTTTGAAACCTCTGGAGGTCCGCAGGTTGAAGACCACTGAGGGCGGATGATGAGAAGAGGATGATGACAAGAGGATGATGAAGGGGGGGGGGTGTGGGATGATTACAAGGTGATGATGAAGGAGGGTGGGGATGATGACAAGGGGATGATGAAGGGGGGTGTGTGGGATGATGATGAAGGGGGGTGGGGATGATGACAAGGGGATGATGAAGGGGGGTGTGGGATGATGACAGGTGATGATGATGATGATGAGGGTCTGGATGATGACAGGCGGTGATGATGATGAGGATGTTAATGACGGGTCTGGATGATGACAGGGGGGGATGATGTATTTCCCACCCTAGGCTTATACTCGAGTCAATAACTTTTCCTGGGATTTTGGGTTGAAATTAGGGGTCTCGGCTTATACTCGGGTCGGCTTATACTCGAGTATATACGGTATCTCTATATATATATATATATATATATATATATCATATCTATATATCTACCTTATATCTATCTCATATCTATATATCTCTCTCATATCTATATATCTATCTATGATAGAGAGACATAGATAGATATGAGATAGATAGATAGATAGATAGATAGGAGATATAGATAGATGTGAGATGGATAGATGTGAGATGGATAGATGTGAGATAGATAAATAGATGCGGGATAGATAGATAGATAGATGTGAGATAGATAAATAGATGCGGGATAGATAGATAGATGTGAGATAGATAGATGTGAGATAGATAGATGTGAGGTAGCCTTTGGCTATCTGGGCATGCTGAAAGTTGTACTGTTGCAACAGCTGGAGGCACCCTGGTTGGGAAACACTGACCTATGTGTTCATGGAACGTTTCCTAATCTGCCGACTATACTCAGTGATGGCTTTGGGTGAAGATGCATTTTTTTATAGTGATCATTTAGAATATTTTTATTCTCCCTGCTGGTTAACCCTTTCAGTTCGGTGTTTTGATAGGTTAGTGAAGCAGAGGGCACGATGTCTCCCTTGTGACTGTCAAGGCCATATGGTGGCTATGTTCTGAGCAGTCTGAGCATCACCGCCAGGGTCAGATGCAGTCAGCCAGGAGGTGATTAACTCCATGGAAAGTTAGTTACACAATGCAGCCACCTGCCTCTTCAGGAATAGAGGACGCTCTTTAGAGATAAAGGAACGCTATTTGCTTAGTAACACATTGTTAGAACTCTAGAGAATTGCCTGGCTACTGCAAACACCACATTCACATCATCTTTACCTACCTAGACACCACGCCATAAACCTGACATTTCACTGACATCTCCAAACGATTAGTTAAATTGATGCAGCTAACAGAGAAGGACAGTAAAATATAGATCTTTTGGTCACCAAATGTTTAATAATGTTATACATACATTACATTACTTATCCTGTATTATATTCCAGAGCTGCACTCACTATTCTGCTGGTGAGATCACTGTGTACATACATTACATTACTTATCCTGTACTGATCCTGAGTTATATCCTGTATTATATTCCAGAGCTGCACTCACTATTCTGCTGGTGAGATCACTGTGTACATACATTACATTACTTATCCTGTACTGATCCTGAGTTATATCCTGTATTATACTCCAGAGCTGTACTCACTATTCTGCTGGTGAGGTCACTCTGTACATACATTACATTACTTATCCTGTACTGATCCTGAGTTATATCTTGTATTATACTCCAGAGCTGTACTCACTATTCTGCTGGTGAGGTCACTCTGTACATACATTACATTACTTATCCTGTACTGATCCTGAGTTATATCCTGTATTATACTCCAGAGCTGTACTCACTATTCTGCTGGTGAGATCACTGTGTACATACATTACATTACTTATCCTGTACGGATCCTGAGTTATATCCTGTATTATATTCCAGAGCTGCACTCACTATTCTGCTGGTGAGGTCACTGTGTACATACATTACATTACTTACCCTGTACTGATCCTGAGTTATATCCTGCATTATACCCCAGAGCTGTACTCACTATTCTGCTGGTTTGGTCACTTTGTACATACATTACATTACTTATCCTGTACTGATCCCGAGTTATATCCTGTATTATACTCCACAGCTGTACTCACTATTCTGCTGGTGGGGTCACTGTGTACATACATTACATTACTTATCCTGTACTGATCCTGAGTTATATCCTGTATTATACTCCAGACTGTACTCACTATTCTGATGGTGAGGTCACTGTGTACATACATTACATTACTTATCATATACTGATCCTGAGTTATATCCTGTATTATACTCCACAGCTGTACTCACTATTCTGCTGGTGGGGTCACTGTGTACATACATTACATTACTTATCCTGTACTGATCCTGAGTTATATCCTGTATTATACTCCAGACTGTACTCACTATTCTGATGGTGAGGTCACTGTGTACATACATTACATTACTTATCATATACTGATCCTGAGTTATATCCTGTATTATACTCCAGAGCTGTACTCACTATTCTGCTGGTGAGGTAACTGTGTACATACATTACATTACTTATCCTGTACTGATCCTGAGTTATATCTTGTATTATACTCCAGAGCTGTACTCACTATTCTGCTGGTGAGGTCACTGTGTACATACATTACATTACTTATCCTGTACTGATCCTGAGTTATATCCTGTATTATACTCTAGAGCTGTACTCACTATTCTGCTGGTGAGGTCACTGTATACATACATTACATTACTTATCCTGTACTGATCCTGAGTTATATCCTGTATTATACTCCAGAGCTGTACTCACTATTCTGCTGGTGAGGTCACTGTGTACATACATTACATTACTTATCCTGTACTGATCCTGAGTTATATCCTGTATTATACTCTAGAGCTGTACTCACTATTCTGCTGGTGGGGTCACTGTGTACATACATTACATTACTTATCCTGTACTGATCCTGAGTTATATCCTGTATTATACTCTAGAGCTGTACTCACTATTCTGCTGGTGAGGTAACTGTATACATACATTACATTACTTATCCTGTACTGATCCTGAGTTATATCCTGTATTATACTCCAGAGCTGTACTCACTATTCTGCTGGTGGGGTCACTGTGTACATGCATTACATTACTTATCCTGTACTGATCCTGAGTTATATCCTGTATTATACTCCAGAGCTGTACTCACTATTCTGCTGGTGAGGTCACTGTGTACATACATTACATTACTTATCCTGTACTGATCCTAAGCCACTGCTTGTGTAATACTTCAGAGCTGCATTCATAGTTCTACTAGTTGTCATTGTAACATGAATCTTGTTATCAGGATCACCTTAGCTGACCTCTTATATTGCAGTGGGGGGTTTATTGCGGTTCAGATTTCCTCTATATACTGCCTAATATAAGGGTAGAGACTGATGTAGCTGCTTCATTGCTGCAATAAAAAACCAAAAATATAGAAATGGACATTCACCTTGTATACATCTGCACTAAATCACGGTATTCTGTATATAAATTTTAAAATGGAGTTTAAGGGCTTAAAATTCACATATAAATGATCTGGAATACAACTTAAGGGGGATTTAACATCTTGCTGTCTGTGAATTTAGTAAATTTCACTCTGTGACCCATGTTGGGTTATTTTCAGGCACTTGGTCATTAAAGGGGTACTCCACTGCTCAGCGTTTGGAACAAACTGTTCTGAACGCTGGAGCCGGCGTCGGAAGCTCCGCCCCCTCGTGACTTCACTCCCCACCCCCTCAATGCAAGTCTATGGGAGGGGGCGTGACACCTGTCACGGCCCCTCCTGTATACTTGCAATGAGGGGGCAGGGCTATGACGTCACGAGCTTCCGACGTCGGCTCCAACGTTCGGAACAGTTTGTTCCAAATGCTGAGCAGTGGAGTACCCCTTTAACCCCTTAAGGACGCAGCCCTTTTTCACCTTAAGGACTGAGCCCTTTTTCGCAATTATGACCACCGTCACTTTACGAATTAATAACGTGAAAACGCTTTTACCGAATATTCTGATTCTGAGATTGTTTTTTCGTGACCTATTCTACTTTATTTTGGTGGTAAATTTTCGTCGTTAATTGCATCCTTTTTTTGGTGAAAAATCCCAAAATTTCATGAAAATTTTTAAAATTTTGCATTTTTCTAACTTTGAAGCTCTCTAATTGTAAGGAAAATAATTATTCCAAATAAATTTAATTTTTCTTCACAAATACAATATGTCCACTTTATGTTGGCATCATAAAATGGACATATTTTTGCTTTTTGAAAAAATTAGAGGGCTTCGAAGTAGAGCAGCAATTTTCAAAAATGTCATGAAAATTGCTAAATCTGAAGGGACAGATGTTACAGAACTACAACTCCCAGCATGCCTGGGCAGTCGAGGCATGCTGAGAGTTGTAGTTTGGCAACATCTGGAGGGCTACTGTTTGGGCACCACTGTAACAGTGGT
This sequence comes from Hyla sarda, assembly GCF_029499605.1. Classification (NCBI taxonomy): domain Eukaryota; kingdom Metazoa; phylum Chordata; class Amphibia; order Anura; family Hylidae; genus Hyla; species Hyla sarda. The sequence continues at coordinate 33,142,249 of NC_079190.1, read as the reverse complement.
CTCCAAACTGTGACCCTCCAGATGTTGCAAAACTACAACTCCCAGCATGCCCAGACAGCCTTTGGCTCTCTGGGCATGCTGGGAGTTGCAGTTTGGCCCCCCTAGTGGTTGCCACAGTAAAGATCGATTTACTTTCACTTTCAATTCCCCCCCCCCACTGTCGATTCCCTACCTGATGAGGATCCTGCAGGCTCCAGCGAAGATCCCAGGTCCCCAGGCATCTTCTCCTGCAGGTACGGCCTCCATCTTCTTCCCAGAGCCCCTCGACATCCAGGGGCGGGCAGAATCGCAGCTTTGCGACCTCACTCCTTTCCTTTAGGCTGATCGGGGCTGTTGCTGACAACTCCGATCAGCCCTATTTTCCGGGTGATCGGGTCACCAGAGACCCGATCAGCCCGGAATTGGAGAAAATCGCATGTCTGAATTGACATGCGATTTTCTCCGAACGCCGACATGGGGGGGTCTCAGAACCCCCTGGGCGATGTGCCAGGGTGCCTGCTGAATGATTTCAGCAGGCATCCGGCTCCGGTCCCCAACCGGCTAGCGGTGGGGACCGGATTTCCCACGGGCGTATGGATACGCCCTCGGTCCTTAAGGACTCGGAATGCAGGGAGTATCCATATGCCCTGTGTCCTGAAGAGGTTAAACAGTTTGTCCAGGATTAGTCAAATATGGTGTGTGACGTTGCAGCTTAGACCTTTTTACTTCAGTGGAACTGAGCTGCAATACCAGACACAGGCTATGGACAGGTGTGGCGCTGTTTCTGGAACAAAGCAGCTTTCTCATTACTTTTTTTTTTTCTTCAGGTAGCTTTTAAAGTGTGTGTTGTACACTAACTAAGAGTCTTAGAACATGACTGGGAGTGTATGCCATACCAGAACTCTCTCTATAAGGAAAAAATACCCACCTGTAGACAATAACTCTGAAACATCTGCCTAATGACAGGTATTCGTTCCTTCTGGAGAGTTTTTTTGGCTTGGCATACATTCCCAGTCATGTTCTAAGACTCCTAGTTGAAATAAAACACTGATAATTATGAAAATCTACCGGAAAGAGGTGACATGATATCTGCTCTGCACTCCCTTTCCTCCTCCCAGTGGAGACTGAATGGCTCCTAAGTCTCTACACTTCTGTATCATGCTCTCCTCTAGGAGAAATATTTCCCCTTTGAAAGAAGGCAGTCATGTTTTTCTACTCTGTACCAGCCCTTAAAGGGGTATTCCTCCCCTAGACATCTTATCTCCTATCCAAAGGATAGAGGAGTAGATGTCTGATTGCGGGGGTCCTGCTGCTGGGGACCCCCGCGATCTCCCTGCTCTACCTGGCGTTTGTTTAGTGTCGGGTGCAGCATTGGAGGCTCGTTATGTCACGGCCACGTTTGTTTAGAGCGTTCGTTTAGAGTCGTGACATCACGGCCACACCCCTTGTCACTTCACGCCCCATCAATGCAAGTCTATGGGAGGGGGCTTGGCTGACGTCACGCCCCCTCCCATAGACTTGCATTGACGGGGCGTGACATGATGTCACAAGGGGCGTGGCCACAAAATGTGCCGAACGCTGGGGCAGCGGAATACCCCTTTAATACATTTGCATCTACATTTCCTTGCGTGTTTTTTGTTTTCAACATTTTATTAAAATTCTCTTCAGTGCTACAGTACCATGAAGTATTCTGCAGCTGAACAGGGAAGTAACTCTAGTAGCTAAACCGTGAACCGTAAATTTGACATTTTGTATGACTTTATTTTTTCCCTTATCAGCTTTTGACGACGAGGTGGTTTCTACGTCTAATGCCTCCCGTTATATAGAAGATCCCGGGTTCGGATATAAAGATTTTGCAAGGCGAGGAGAAGAACATCTCCCCACATTCCGAGCACACGTACGTAATACATTATCCATACATTATTAACCCCTGCAGAGAGACGCCGCCATTTATGATCAGGTCACGTTTAGGTTCTGTGCTGATTCTTTTCTTCATATATCTTTATAGCAGTCAGAGCTGTATTTTTCATCATACAGAACTCCAGATTCTCTGCATAAGACAAACAGGTAAATGATAAGGTGTTCCCACCATCAGGAGACGCTTACTGCGTACTGGAATTCATAGACTGACTAGATTACCTTGAGACAAAAATGGGACAGGGATATATATATATAGTTATAGGCCCATATACTGCCCCCATATATATAGTTGGAGGCCCCCAGAGGCTCAGCCATATTGCCCCTCTACATAAGTACCCCACTCTGGTCCGGGTCGGGACCCATAGCATTAGGTTTCAGGGCCGGAGCAGCAGTGTAGCACTGAAGATGATGCTGGAAGGAGTCTAGTTTCCATCCCGCTGCGCGCTCCAAGGTCCACGCTCCCACTCTCCTGCTGCCCCTGACGTCCTCCTTCTCCATTCCTCGGGGAGCGACATCAGGGGCATCACTCATCACAAGTACGGCCAGCCACAGCTCACAGACTTAAAGGAGTAGTCCAGTGGTGACCCAGTGGTGAACAACTTATCCCCTATCCTAAGGATAGGGGATAAGTTGCAGATCGCAGGGGGTCCGACCGCTGGGGCCCCTTGCAATCTCCTGGACGTAGCCCCGACAGCCCGCGGGAAGGGGGCGTGTCGACCTCTGCACAAAGCGGCGGCCGACACGCCCCCTCAATACAACTCTATGGCAGAGCCGAAGCGCTGCCTTCGGCAATCTCCGGCTCTGCCATAGAGATGTATTGAGGGGGCGTGTCGGCCGCTGCTTCAGCACTGGACTACCCCTTTAAAGTGCCGCCGGTGCCAGGTGCAACTTTAACCCTTTAAGGACCTAGCCCATTTTAACCTTAAGGACCAGGCCAATTTTATTTTTGCGTTTTTCTTTTTTTCCTCCTCGCCTTCTAAAATCCATAACTGTTTTATATTTCCATATACATACCCATATAAGAGCTTGTTTTTTGCGTGACCAATTGTACTTTGTAATGAAACCTCTCATTTTACCATAAAATGTACGGCGAACCCCCCCAAATTTTTTTTTAGGGAGGAAATTTAAATGAAAGCCACAATTTTGCACATTTTAGAGGGTTTCGTTTTCCCACTGTACACTTTACGGTAAAAATGACATGTGTTCTTTATTCTGTGGGTCAGTACGATTAAAATGATACCCATGGCTAGATACTTTTATATTTTTGTACCGCTTAACTACCACGGACGTAAATGTACGTCCTGGTTTGGCAGGACTTCGAGCACCAGGACGTACATTTACGTCCTGTGTATGACTGCGAGCATCGGAAGGGTGCTCGCGTCATACACGGCAGGTTCCGGCTGCTAGCAGCAGCCGGGGACCCGCCGATAATGGCCGACATCCGCGATCGCGCGGATGTTCGCCATTAACCCCTCAGATGCCATGATTAATACAGATCACGGCATGTGCGGCAGTGCGGTACTTTGTATGGATGATCGGATCGCCCGCAGCGCTGCTGCGGCGATCAGATCATCCAGCATGGCGGCCGGAGGTCCCCTCACCTGGCTCCAGCCGTCTCCCGGGGTCTTCTGCTCTCGTCTGCGATCGAGCAGGCCAGAGCAGAAGATGACCGATAATTCTGAGCAGTGCTGTGTCCTATGCATAGCACTGCACAGGATTAGCAATCAAACGATTGGAGTACTCCACTGGAGTACTCCTTTAAGATCAGGCAGCACAGGTCATGGCCACATTTCGAACAGTTACCTGCAGCTGCTGTGGCACAAAAAGCACAGAAATGTCAATTTTGCCCCTTTTTGTTTAAGAAAAAAAAGGACAACAATCCTATTAACTTTTTTTTTTTATATATATATAAAAAAGACAAAATGGGATGTATGGTCAGCGTAGTAATTTAGGGGAGACTTATTAAAACCTGTGTAGTGGAAAAGTTGACCAGTTGCCCATAGCAACCAATCAGTATGCACTTTTTTTAGAGGCCTTTTTGAAAATGAAAGAAGCGATCTGATTGGTTGCTATAGGAAACTGGTCAACTTCTCCTCTGCACAGGTTGTGATAAATCTCCCCCTCAGTGTATAAGCAGTAGGCAGTATGCTTCCCCTAGTGGTGACAACTGTAATTGTCTGTCTTTGTCTATGCAGGGAACATGGTGCTCTGACTGCTATGAAGATACATTGCTATTGATCTACAGAACTTGGGCTCAAGCTATTTACTTGGACTTGTGGTAGAACGGATATGTATCCATTGCAGTTGTGATGGAACAAGACTGTAGTCCGAAACTAAGAATATTTACTAGGCCCAAAGGGGCACTCACCAGCAATAGAGAAGTGCAGACGAATACCACTCAAAGCAAAGTACTCGTACATATCAGGGTTTACAGGTTACATTTTCACAGACATGTCACATGATAGCGTGTACAATTGGGGTTGTGTCTCCTCAATATATATATATATATATATATATATATATATATATATATATACTGTGTATGTGTGTGTGTATGTATGTATGTGTGTGTGTGTGTGTGTGTGTGTATGTATGTATATATGTATGTATGTATGTGTGTGTGTGTGTGTATGTGTGTATGAGTGTGTGTGTGTGTATGTATGTATGTGTGTGTGTATGTTCCAGCATCACGTCCAAACGGCTAAAGATATTAACATGAAACTTGGCCACATGTTACTTATATGTCAACAACAAACATAGGATAGGTGATTTAACCCTTACTCACCCCCATTTGCCAGGGTCGGGGTTTTTGTTTAAAGTCCTATACAATGTTACTGAATAAATATGTTACTGAATAACTTCCAAACGGCTGGAGATATTTGATAATACTTGGTCACATGTTACTTATATGTCAAATAAAAATATATAATAGTTAAATTAATCCCTAACCTACCCCCATATGTGAAGGATGGGGTTTTTGTTTCAAGTCCCATGCAAGTATCTAGTACTTCTGGTGCCTTACTCCACAAGCTCCGCTCTGCATCTCCTGATGAATGTGTCAGTCACTGGCAAGCCACACCCTCCCCGCATTCCATGCCACATCTTTCAAAGACACGCCGATCCTTTAAGCCACACCCCTTTTATTTTCAGCTTACAATATTTTTACCACAACGCAGCCCTAAGAGGACGGGATATGAGGATTAGGAATGTGGATTAGATATGGGGACGGGATATTGGGTTGGGATATGAGGATGACAAATGGGGACGACGTATGAAAACAGGATATGAGGACGGGGATATGGGGGCGGGATATGGGGTCTGGATATGGGGACAGGATATGGGGTCTGGATATGAGGATGACAAATGGGGACGAGGTATGAGGACTGGGATATGGGGACAGGATATGGGGTCTGGATATGAGGATGACAAATGGGGACGAGGTATGAGGACTGGGATATGGGGACGGGATATGGGGTCTGGATATGGGGAGGGGATATGGGGTCGGGATATGAGGATGGCATATGGGGACAAGATATGAGGTCGGAATATGAGGAGGGGATTTGGGGTCAGAATATCAGGAGGGGATATGGGGTCAGGATTTAAGGACGGGATATGAGGACAAAAGCTTCTTGTTGCTTTTCCTCCCCCACAAGGACATGGTAGGAAAAACCAGGCAGCTCCGGGTACTCAGCTAGTAAATGTTACCTTGGCTTTGTTTGTCTGGAACATCACACAAGATTATTGGATTTGTTGATAAATTCAAAGGGACATTGTCACCAAAAAATTACATATTTAACATATATATATATATATATATATATATATATGTGTTTGTCTATAAGTCTTAAGGTGCCCATAGACATTAGATAAATGTCCCCCAAACCTGCCATGTGTACAGTCAGCAATCAAAGGCCATTGCTAGAGAACACTGTGACTGCTGTTTAGATCGGTGGAGGGCCCGGCATTCCTATGGATAGATGATAAATATTCTTATTAGGCCCCATCATAGCCGACCATTGTTTAGTTAATTTCACTAGTCATCTGTGCCCGTTCTCATCTCGTGGTTTGTGTGGCGCAGGACTACTCCTGGGAGGATCACGGTTTCTCGCTGGTGAACAGACTTTACTCCGACATCGGCCATCTCCTGGACGACAAGTTTCGGATGGTCTACAATCTCACCTACAACACCATGGCCACTCACGAGGATGTGGACACCACCATGTTGAGAAGAGCCTTGTTTAATTATGTTCACTGTATGTTTGGAATCAGGTATGTGCAGTAGTTTATCTGCCTTTTTATGTTTTTTTATATTGCAAATCCATATAAAGCTAGGGAGGTGTTTCCAAACCAGGGTACCTCCAGCTGTTGCAAAACTACAACTCCCAACATGCCCGGACAGCCAAAGGCTGTCCGGGCATGCTGAGAGTTGTAGTTTTTGCAACAGCTGGAGGCACCCTGGTTAGGAAACACTGAGTTAGGGCTAAACAGCAACCTGAAGATTGCGGTGTCCTATCACAACATTACATCTAATGACCGTCATTGCAACATGCAATCCCTATGCCAGTGGTCTCCAAACTTTGGACCTCCAGATGTTGCAAAATGTGCTATCAGTGCATGCTGGGAATTGTGGTTTTTCAACAACTGTAGGTCCACCGTTTTGAGATCACTTCTAGAGATGAGCGAACTTACAGTAAATTCGATTCGTCACGAACTTCTCAGCTCGGCAGTTGCTGACTTTTCCTGCATAAATTAGTTCAGCTTTCCGGTGCTCCGGTGGGCTGGAAAAGGTGGATACAGTCCTAGGAAAGAGTCTCCTAGGACTGTATCCACCTTTTCCAGCCCACGGGAGCACCGGAAAGCTGAACTAATTTATGCAGGAAAATTCATCAACGGCCGAGCTGAGAAGTTAGTGACTAATCAAATTTACTGTAAGTTCGCTCATCTCTAATCGCTTCCTATTTTATAAATACCTACAGTGTAATCTCTGTCCAATGACTGCATCCTATACATGGACGGGGGGGACTTTATATAAAACACCTTAGCTATGTCTGACCATATTCACCATTTGTACAAACAGATATTGGTGTCTGTCTGCTGAAAAAATGAAGAAAAAAATATTTGAAATTCAAAAGTATAAAAGTAGCGAAATGTTGGTGTTTTTCACGCCAGTACATTAGATTGTAAACATGAAAATGATTTCAAGGATGTAAAAATAAAAAATAGAAAATCAGGAAAAAATAGTATTAAAGTAGCAAATTTTGCCGCTTTTATGCAAAACAATTATTTCCATTCCATTTTTCTTTGGGGAGGTTCACAGTACGGAATTCCTAAGGGAAATTTGTAATCGGAATTCCGCTTGGAAATTCTATAGTGTGAACCTAGCCAGAAAAAAAATTCCCATGCAGCAGAGGTCCGGCCGGAGATTCTGCAGTGTGAACCCAGCCTTAGGGATTGTTCATGCCCGGACGGTTTTTGGCCGTCTGGGCATGCTGGGAGTTGTAGTTTTGCAACAGCTGGAGGCACCCTGGTTGGGAAACACTGGCATAAGGATAGCATCCACACAAAAATCTGCATCATACCTATTTTAACACATGGATTTCTCTGCTCAAAATTTGCAGAAGAGCAAGTCCAAATTTTATTTATTTATTATAATTTTTTTTGAGGGGGGGGGGAACCTGTCATCAAACCATATTTTCTAACCTAACTCAGATTATATTCCCTAACTACTCCTAACACCCCTCTTGCCCTTTAAAAAAAATAAAAAATTCCGAGCCTTAAAAAGCTGTGTATGGGTACGTTCACACCAGCAGACCCACAGCGTATTTTACGCTGCAGATCCGCCGCTAAAGGACCCCTGCATGGTGGCTTTACATGTGCCTGCTCGGAGCGGCAATACGCTACTACGAGCAGACACACTGCTATGTGCAAGTCGCAGCGTGCATGCGCAGTATACTCTCACATCACGGACGCTCTTGGCCTAGCTCATGGAGCAGGGGGAGCGGCCGCGATGTGTGCGAGTACACGCATGCACGGCGACTCGCACATGGCTTCAGTGTGTCTGCTTGTAGCAGCGTATTGCCACTCCGAGCAGGCACATGTAAAGCTACCATGCAGCGGTCCCTCAGCGGCGGATCTGCAGCGTAAAATATGCAGTTAGTCCGCTCCTGTGAATGTACCCTTACATACCTTTCCCTTTGCTTACATTGTGTGAGCTCCCGGCAGGAGAAAGTGGGCGTTCCCCAGCAGGAGCGACATCACTGAAGCCTGTGAGAGCTGTGGCTCACCATGTCCCTCACATGCTTCCTGAGCTTGGTCTCCTGCCAGGCCGGGAGGAGACCAAATTCACTGTTTGACTTGCGGCAGGGAACAGAACAGAGCCACCTAGTGGCCGTTTTTCAATCACATTAAAAACTTATAAAGGTTGAGAATTTTAACAGCAAGTTAATGGCAAAGTGTCTTATAATTACACAAGGAACAATATATTAAAAGTTTTGTTTGGTGACCGTACTCTTTAAGCTTTCTTAAAAAAAAAAACTACATCCTATAAGTTTGCATCCAAAACTTGTGTGGTGTGCAGGTAGATGGTGTGTAATGATTAATGAAGTTGTCTAGGGCTGCTATATATTGTACCCTCCAGAAAATGGTTGTTAATGATCTGGGTCTGACCTAATTTCCCCCCAGGTACGATGACTACGACTACGGGGAAGTTAATCAGTTACTTGAGAGAAGCCTTAAGGTTTACATAAAGACTGTGACCTGTTACCCTGAACGAGCCACCAAACGCATGTATGAAGGGTACTGGCGCCAGTTCAAGCACTCTGAAAAGGTGAGATTGCCACTGAGGCCGTCCCCGTCTCATCCAGAATGTTATACTCTATTTGCAACTTCTATTTTGTATGTGTTTGCATATATTGCCAAAACCTGTGCTTGCTGTCAGTGATTGGGAACATCCTTAAAGCTGAAAAACTGTATTGTCCTAATACTTCTTAACTAATACCCTAGAGCAGGGGTTCTTTAACTGTGCGCCGTAGCCGCCAGAGAACACTGTGCTCCAAGGGAGCGCGTATAAACTGCTAAGGAGCGTTGTTAACGAAAACTTCAGAGGGAACCAAGGCCGGTTCTGAGTAAGGCCAGCACTGACTGAAATTAGTTGACGCTAGGACTGCGCGGACATTGCCGTCCCCATAGTCGGCAATGTCTGCTGAGCGGATTCCGCCAGAAGAATGAACAACTTCATTATGTAGGGGGACCTAATAATACTACAGAGGGGACCTAGTAATACTACAGGGGGACCGAGTAATACTACACGGGGAGCTAGTAATTTAAACGGGGGGGGGGGGGCACCTAGTCATTTAAATGGGGGGGGACCTAGTAATACTACACGGAGACTTAATAATACTACGAGGGGGACCTAATAATATATGGGGGGCATATCTTAATTATGAATGTCAGTGAGGGAGGTCTAGAGCCACCTCTGCTGTCCCATGACATGAGATATTCCGGGATTGAGATTCTGTCTGGAGCGAGCATCGCCAAAGTCATTGGTTGCAGGACTGCAGAGATATTGCTGTCTTCATAGACGGCACTGCAGTCCAGCGGAATTACACCCAAAGATTGAACACGTTCATTCTTTGGGCGGATGTCTGTTAAGTTTGCGGAATTTTGCTGCGTAAATTCCGTGGTGTGCACAGAGCTGCAGAATCCCATTGAGAACTATACATTTCAGCAGTGTGGATGAGGCCTAATCTTATCAAATATTTTCTAGATATAAACAAAAAATTTTCCCATTTACTGACAGCAAGCAGACTTAGTAAACTTGGCAACATCCTTGTCAACCTTGCAGCCATCTCCTAATGTCCTCTCCTCTGTGTTTTTAGGTCCATGTCAATCTGCTCCTCATGGAGGCCCGTATGCAGGCGGAGCTTCTCTACGCCCTACGCGCTATAACCCGTCACCTGACCTGAGGTCTCGCATGTAATCATCCAACGCGCAACGCAACTTAAACATTCAGTTCAATTACAGCGGCCGCCTGTCATGTAGCATCAAACACATATGCATTTCTAGTGTCCATGCTGGCCAAAACATGGCCGTAATGTGCAATGAATGACCTGTGTTGTTTTTTTTTGTTTTTTTTTTCCTACAGTGCTCTATCTATTGTTAGCAAAATGGCACTACTATGATGTTTTTTTTTCTTTGTTTATTTTTGTTTTATACTTTTCAGCAGTAACTAATCCACACTGCTTTTTCAGAAAGTTTTTTTTTTCCCCTTTAGACACAGGATTCAGAGTTTTTTTGGGGATTTTTTTCCTTTATACAAACATACATTTGTATATGTATAACCCATCCTGGTTTGCCTTGTTCCAGTTATGTGTAGTGCTTTTTTTTTGTTTTTGTTTGTTTGTTTGTTTGTTTGTTTGATTTATATAAGAGACAGGGGGGAAAAATAGAAAACCTGGAGGAAAAAAAATTTAAAACAAAAAAAAAACCAGGAAAATAAGCTGTACTGTCTAATTCATAGAGAATATATAAAGCTTTTTAACCCGGTATTTTTGCCAACAACTTGGTTAAAAAGTCGAATCTGTGCCATAGAATTGTAGAACTGTAAATACTGGTATTACTTTATAGCTCCGCAGCCTCCACATCCTTGGTAGTTAGAATTCGCAGATTCTGCCAAAAAAAGGACTTTTTTTTACTGAATGTGGATAGAAGCTGCCTGCTACAAAAAAAGAGCAAAAATAATAATGTGAAAAATATCCTTATCCCTTATGGAATATCTTGCAGCATCCTACTGAAATGCAAAGTTTCGCTATATATATGATTTCTAAATATTGTCGAGAGTAGTCGAGGGACTCTCTCAGCCTTTTATTGTAAAATTTTTTATTTTTTTGCTATGACACAGCAGTGTGCCCAAAATACATACATAAGCTAACTGAAGAGTCAGTGGTGGGCAATGGGTGGGGGGGGGGGCTAGACCTTCCGAAAATCACATTACCAGACAATTCCGTTATAGATTACGCATGGACGTGAACTTAACCTTTGTGGCACTTAAACAGTGAGGTGATCACGACAGGACTAGTGGCCTTATGTTTGTCTAACAAGTGACTTAAAGGGGTGCTCCGCTGCTAGACATCTCATCCCATATCCAAAAGATAGGGGATAAGATGTCTGATCGCGGGGGTCCCGCTTATGGGCCCCCCCTCAATCTCCTGCAGCACCCAGCACTCTAAACAAATGCCGGGATCCTGTGTCAGTGGTCATGACGTTATGACCACGCCCCCTTGTGACATCACACCATGCCCCCTCCATTCATGTCTATGGGAGGGGGCGTGTCTAGGCAAATTAGGCCCGTCTGTCCCAGCTTTGACCCATACATTGCCACTTACCTAACTAAGGCATAACTGTTAATGGTCCCTTGCTTGACCTGTACCCAATTATTACTAGTTTCTGACCATGGCGGGTCTTTTCTTTTCCTTCTACCCTTACTTTACCATCAGCCCCTTGCTTGCCCTAGGCTTGACCGTCAATGGTCTGTTTTCCTAGGCTTGTAAGCTAGGCCTCATTTCTGACCCAGCATTCTCTAGGGCAGTGGTCTCCAACCTGCGGACCTCCAGATGTTGCAAAACTACAACTCCCAGCATGCCCGGACAGCCGTTGGCTGTCCGGGCATGCTGGGAGTTGTAGTTTTGCAACATCTGGAGGTCCGCAGGTTGAAGACCATTGTTCTATGGTAACCCTTAAAGAATTGATATTGCCCACCACTGAACACTCACCCAGATCTTACAGGAGCTGCACTGCCCCCTACAGACATACTTTCTGTGAAGCCCGTCATTGCCTACCTAGTTTGTACTTACCTACCTAAGGTGCACCACATAATGTGCCATATCAGTCGCCATAGAGTGTCAACAAAGATTTATTAGAAGTCATGTGAACTGAACTCTACATATACACACACATATATATGTATACGATCTAGATCTCATATAGGAATGAGTAGGGGAAGAGATTTTCCAACGCACAGCAGACTTCCTGCCCTGCAGAGCCAAGACACTGGGGGGGGGATTTATAAAAACCTGTCCAGAGGAAAAGTTGCTGAGTTGCCCATAGCAACCAATCAGATGGCTTCTTTCATTTTACAGAGGCCTTTTCAGAAATGAAAGAAGTGATCTGATTGGTTGCTATGGGCAACTCAGCAACTTTTATCAAAACCTGTCCAGAGGAAATCTCCCCCACCGTGTTTGTAAAGGGAATGCAGGAAAACAACTGGTCGCACTCCGCTAACATTTAGTCATGGCACATTGGGTAATATTTTGTGAATGTGACGATAAAGCTTCTTTTTTTTTTTTTTTTTTTAATGGGGTTGGTATGATGGATATTTGTTAGGCCGGTGTTTTCTAACCGGTGCGCCTCCAGCTGTTTCAAAACTAAAACTCCCAGCATGCCTGGACAGCCTTTGGCAGCATTCTGGGAGTTGTAGTTTTGCAACAGCGTTAAAAGGGTACTCCGGTGGAAAACTCTTTTTTTTTTTATTATTATTATTATTATTATTTTTTTTTTTTTTTTAAATCAACTGGTGCCAGAAAGTTAAACAGATTTGTAAATTACATCTATCAAAAATTCTTAATCCTTCCAATACTTATTAGCTGCTGAATACTACAGAGGAAATTCTTTTGTTTTTGGAACACAGAGCTCTCTGCTGACATCACGAGCATAGTGCTCTCTGCTGACATCTCTGTCCATTTTAGGAACTGTCCAGAGAAGCATATGTTTGCTATGGGGATTTTCTTCTACTGTGGACAGTTCTTAAAATGGACAGAGGTGTCAGCAGAGAGCACTGTGCTCGTGATTCAGCAGAGAGCTCTGTGTTCCAAAAAGAAAAGAATTTCCTCTGTAGTATTCAGCTGCTACTAAGTACTGGAAGTCTCTTGATGTGCCAACAAGCTGCTTTCTATTCAGGCAGAATACTCTTGAATTGGTCGGGCTTACAGAAATATATGCCTACACTTTGACGGGTTTACTCTATATAAGTGTTTCCCAATGAAGCAAGTTGTAGTTTTCTAATAGTTGGTTCTGCATTATCTGTGATTCCCTAATAAGCATAACAATGTAGAGTCCACCAGTGGTCTATAGCAGTGGTCTGCAAACTGTGGCCCTCCAGATGTTGCAAAACTACAACTCCCAGCATGCCCGGACAGCCAACGGCTGTCCGGGCATGCTGGAAGTTGTAGTTTTGCAACATCTGGAGGTCCTCACTTTGCAGGCCACTGGTCTATAGTTTGCTATAGACTATTAGCAGTTGCAGGGACTTTGGTTTCCCCACAGCTGCTGCTCTCAAACTTCAGCAGTACATTAGGGATTTACAAGTAATGCAACCCCCTATTTATTCAGTCTGGATACCCCCCAAACCAGAGTCGCTCCTTTCTCAAAATGCTTAAAAAAAATCCTTTTTTATAAAGGTTAAAATTTTTAGGGGCTTAGAAAACCCAAAAAGGTCCCCCCTTGGTTAAGTCCTCTATCATATAGCCAGAGCAGAAAGTGTCTTCCTTGGCTTATCAGTATATTACACAGACAGCCCACCATGCAATTCCTTTTTTCCCCTGCGGAGGCACTGCAGTAAAATCAAATACTTCTAGTCGATCGGGGAGAATAAATGTCTGTGGTTACTTACTTTCGGGAAACCCTTTTAACAAAATAGGGACCGTACCAAGAGCAGAGTGGTGATAGCACAGCATGCAATACTTTATTTTCCCCTGTAGAGGCACTGCAGCGGGATCAAACACTTCTACCTGATTTGGGAAAGATGCCTGTGATAAGTGGATTTTTCGGGAAGGGGGGGGGGACACATTTTTAACAAAATGGGGACAGTACCAAGAGCAGAGTGATGTGTTAGCACAGCAAATATGGTTCTTAATAAATCTATTATTGTTTCTTGGTTTGTGAGGGGTGAGTATAAAACAAAACATATCCGGGTGACGGACCACCCAAGCTATCCGTGCCCCCTGTTTTGCCATCAATACCCCATTTTTGCTAACAAGCAATTATATATGTATGTGTGTGTGTGTGTGTATATATATATATGTGTGTGTGTGTATATATATATATATATATATATATATATATATGTCTATAAAACCTGCTGTGACAGCATAAACCAGTGGCCAGCTGCACTTTTTTTTTTTTTTTTTTTTGTAATAGTCAAAGTATTAAAGCAAATATTCATATAAAGCATATATGAATATTTTGTTTTTCTATAGCCTTTGCTGCAGGGTGTTTGCCTGTAATAAACTATGTAGCTGCCTCATAGAATTAAAAAAACAAAAAAAATGGTGTTTGGTAAGAAAAAACTGACCAAAAAATAAATAAAAAAAATGTAAAAAAAAATAAAGTTTTGCACATACTTACAGCGCCCCCTTCCTCTTCCTATACAAGAGCAGCGGGTGCCTTGTTGTACTTGATTGATAAATTTGTATTTTTTTTTTTTCTCTCTTTTTTTTTTTTCTATGTATGAGATGTTTACTCCAGATCATTTTACCTTCATTCATCAGTGTAACGCACGATGGCTCCAAGCTGTGATATTTCGTATGCAATGTTGTTAGTGAACAAAGGTAAAGTGCAATATTCACAGAAGCCCCCCATCCCCCCCTTTTATGAAGCTGAAGTGTCCTTCGTAATCTCTTCATAATCTGATAACCAGATTGGTGGCGATGCATAGCGTAAATTGATTTTATTTTGTATTTTTTTTTGTATATATTTCAACAAATAAATGAAAAGGTTGTAAAAGATAAATAAAAACGCCAAAGCTGTAGTTCAGCGGTCTTCCAACTGTGGTCCTCCAGCTGTTGCAAAACTACAACTCCCAGCATGCCCGGACAGCCGTTGGCTGTCCGGGCATGCTGGGAGTTGTAGTTTTGCAACAGCTGGAGGACCACAGTTTGCAGACCACTGCTGTAGATCATGAGCCAAAATGTGTTCGTACGGGATTATAGAAAAAAAAATAGCTAATGTCTAAAAACAGCGCCGCTCTTGTCCTCAGGTTGTGTGTGGTATTGCAATGTGGCTGTATTCACTTCAATGCAACTGATCTGCAATACCGAACGCAACCTGTGGACAGGTGTGGCGCTGTTTCTGTAACAAAGCAGCCATGGAGAATTCACATGACGATTTTTTTTTTTAGTCGGTCTAGTTCATGTGATGTCATACTTAAACGTTGTATATCTAGTCGTATCTGTTGACATCTATTCACAGATTGTATCTAACTCGTGCACCCGTTTTGATCTGGCCCCAAAAAAATTTCATGTAAAATCGTGATTGACCATAATTTTTTTTTTTTCCCCAATTTAAAAACGATGTTAAATCTTTGTATTGGTGCATTGACAATATGATTTTTACATCTGGCTAGTTTGTATGATTTTATACTGAAATATCGTATAATGTCTTATATCTAGAACAGTGGTCTCCTAACTGTGGACCTCCAGATGTTGCAAAACTACAACTCCCAGCCGTTGGCTTGTCCGGGCATGCTGGGAGTTGTAGTTTCGGATCATCAGGAGGGCCACAGTTTGAAGACCACGGCTATAGACCACCAGTGGACTCACGATTTTCCCCAGCTGGTGTTATGCGTATAAGGCAATCACAGATATTACAGTTCTTTAATTGGGCAGCGTTTTCAACCTGCTGGGAGTTGTAGTTTTGGAGACCACTGATCTGGTTGTATCCAATGACTTTTATTGACAAATCATATCCTACACATTTACCCGTTTTTGTCCGGTTTCTAGTCAGGTGGGGAACCATGGTTGACCATGTTTCTTTTATATATATAATATATTTATATAATATATATATATATATATATATATATATATATATATATATATATATATATATTTTTTTTTTTTTTTTTGTCTCTATTCAAAAAAAAATAATAATAATAAATATATATATATATATTTATTTATTTTTTTGAATACACAAAAAAAAATTATATATATATATATATATATATAATGCTGACATGAGACATTAAATCACTTATTTTGTTGGAGTGCTGCGCCTGTATCTGGTTTTTATATATATATATATATATATATATATATATATATAATTTTTTTTTTTTTTTTTTAATAGACAAAAATATATATTTATATAAAATATATATATTTTTGTCTCTTCAAAAAAAAAATATATATATATATTTATTATAATTTTTTTTTGAATAGAGACAAAAAAAATATTTTATATATAATATATATATATATATATATATATATATATACACAGCAACAGGAGATATTCACAGTGTAGGGTCCGTCCCAGAATGAGGTCACCTTACCGTGGAGGGACGGTCCACGCTATTTGGCGCCAAATTTGCAAGCTAAGTACCTCATATTTTCATAGTTTCATATCTTCATTTATTTCATTACAGCTGTATAGCTTTTCATGTTGTATCTATATACTCATGTTTTATCTATATCTTTGTGCTAGCAGTGTGCTGCTGTATTCTCCTGTTGCTGTATATTTAGCCCAGCAGCGTGCACCTGTAAGCCAGGTTTTTACAATAGTTTGGATCAATAGTGCTGGCCAATTTATCCTTTGGTTATATATATTTTTATATATAATATATATATATATATATATATATATATATATATATATATAAAACATGGTCAACCATGGTTCCCCACCTGACTAAAAATCGAACAAAAACGGGTAAATGTGTAGGATATGATTTCTCAATAGAAGTCATTGGATACAACCAGATCAGTGGTCTCCAAAACTACAACTCCCAGCAGATTGAAAATGCTGCTCAATTAAAGAACTTTAACATATATATATATATATATATATATATATATATATATTGTTTTGTTTTTATTTTTTTTTTTTTTTACCTTTTATGGTATCTAAATCGTATTGAATCCTATCACTGCGTTAATCATGCACAATTTTTCTTTTTGAAATAGTCTTAGATTGAAAAAAAACATAAAAACGGATACGATATGTTAAAAAAAGAGAAATGGTAAAAAAAAAATGTACCAACATCCGTCTCAGAGATACGATTTTTAGAAACGTCCAATTTTATTCCTTAGCATACGACTCTGAGCCATCTGTCTTTTAAGATTCATTCGACAGGATAAAAAAAAATCGTGATGTGAACGCTCCCTAAAATTTGACAAAACCTAAACAAAATAGAAGTATCGCATAGAATAGTCCGCGACAATCTCTAGTGCAGGCACCACTAAAGGATACAGTGAATCTGAGGGAGTTAAACAAAGGAAGTCGGCATTTGAAGGGGTTCTCCATATAGGTGTTCTCCGCACTAATCGGAAAGTGTGGCCTTCGTTCCTGGGGTGTAACAGGTGAAAAACACATAAGGGGAGATTTATCGAAACCTGTGCAGAGGAAGAGTGGTGCAGTTGCCCATAGCAACCAATCAGATCGCTTCTTTCATTTTTGAAAAGGACCTCTGAAAAATGAAAGAAGCGAGCTGATTGGTTGCTATGGGCAACTGCACCACTCTTCCTCTGCACGGTATTTGAAAAATCTTCCCCCATAGGGGGAAATTTATCAAAACCTGTCCAGAGGAAAAGTAGCTGAGTTGCCCATAGCAACCAATCAGATCGCTTCTTTCATTTTTCACAGGCCTCTTTAAAAAAAATGAAAGAAGCGATCTGATTGGTTGCTATGGGCAACTGCACCACTCTTCCTCTGCACAGGTTTTGGTAAATCTCCCCCATAGTGTGGATGAGACCCTATTTGCAGCTATATACCCATCTGCAATAACCCTGTGTGTGAACAAGGCCTAAGGGCTCACGCACACTATGGAATTTTTCCAGGTGGAGATTCCAGCGCAGCAGAGTCCCATTTATTATTACTTTTTTTTTTTTTTTTTTTTTTATGGGGTTCTGCTACACAGTGTGAATTTCTACGCCGGGATTTCAAATTCCGGAATTCTTTAGGCGGAACTACATTGCCGTCAATGGGGACGGCGCACGTGCGCACGGTCATAGCACCGATACATTACAGAGGCACGCGTAATCTCTGCCAGGAGAAATTCCGTATTGTGCATGGGCCCTTAGAGAGTCATTTTGGTTCAAGTATGTTTCAGTGTTGTATAATCTCAACAATGTGACAGATTGGGGGTCAGGTACAGGTGTACAGGATTTGTTTGCCTAAATGGCCATGATATGTTTTAGACGCAGTATATTGCAGTAACTGAAAGGGCTTGCTTATGACCGGAAAAACAAACATCGTCTTTATATCCGTAAACTGCGGCGCTCTTGTCGGGGGCTGTAACAAATTTTGCGCATGTGCTGCAGTACCGTATGCAGCCTCTGGACAAGGGGCGCTGTTTCTTAAGTAAAAAAATAAAAAAAAGATTGCTTTTGTTTTTCTAATCCAGTGGTCTCCAAACTGTGGCTCTAAAGATGTTGCAAAACTACAACTCCCAGCATGGCCGGACAGCCGTTGGCTGTCCGGCCATGCTGGGATTTGTAGTTTTGCAACATCTGGAGGGCCATAGTTTGGAGACCACTGTAAATAATCAAGTCTCTTACCCTTTGGCGCGCAGAGGCCCTCTAAAGACCACCAAGGCCTCTTAATCAAAACATGGCATGCAGATTAGGGGTTGTAGTCCCCTACCAACTTAATCAGTCGTTCTACAGCGAAGCGTTGCGGCATATCATGTTATCGAAGAAGCCGGAATGGCTAAAGTTTTATCATTTTTGCTTTTAAGACTTTATATTGTTACCGTGTCATTTGACTGATTTCTAGCAGTAATCTGATTACTGTATTTCAATGTATCCGACATCTTATAGAGAGACTCTGTATTTTATGTAAATAAAGAGAATTTTGCATAACTGGATGAGTTTTTATGTCATCATTTTGTTTGTTTTGAGTTCAAATCTGGGGAGTTTGATTACTAAAGGGTTTTTGCTTTAAAAGAAAAAAATAATTCTGTCCGATCTCCTGTCTTAGGCCATGTTTACACGTCGGAATTTAATTGGAATCAGACACTGAATTCAAGGGGACTCTGCAGCAGAATCTCAATGGGATTCTGCTGCTCTGTGCACACGGCGGAATTTCTGTGCCAGACGTTTATTCTCACCCACACGGAATGCGTAGCCATCTAGGAGACGCCGCATTCCTATGTGATCCTAGCGTGCCCGGAATGTCTGCATGGAGATTCTCCATGCACCAACATTCCAGCTTGGGAACATAGCCTTAGCGTGTGGTAGAGATGTAGGGGATGTAGATTTATAGAGAAAGCCTGTAAGTCCTGCTTCCTCCACCCACTTATAGAGAGAGCCTGTGAGTCCTGCTTCCCCACCCACTTATAGAGAGAGCCTGTGAGTCCTGCTTCCCCCACCCACTTATAGAGAAAGCCTGTGAGTCCTGCTTCATCCATCCACTTATAGAGAAAGCCTGTGAGTCCTGCTTCATCCATCCACTTATAGAGAAAGCCTGTGAGTCCTGCTTCATCCATCCACTTATAGAGAAAGTCTGTGAGTCCTGCTTCACCACCCACTTATAGAGAAAGCCTGTGAGTCCTGCTTCATCCATCCACTTATAGAGAAAGCCTGTGAGTCCTGCTTCCCCCACCACTTATAGAGAAAGCCTGTGAGTCCTGCTTCACCACCCACTTATAGAGAAATCCTGTGAGTCCTGCTTCACCACCCACTTATAGAGAAATCCTGTGAGTCCTGCTTCACCACCCACTTATAGAGAGAGCCTGTGAGTCCTGCTTCCCCACCCACTTATAGAGAAAGCCTGTGAGTCCTGCTTCCCCACCCACTTATAGAGAAATCCTGTGAGTCCTGCTTCCCCACCCACTTATAGAGAAAGCCTGTGAGTCCTCCTTCCCCACCCACTTATAGAGAAAGCCTGTGAGTCCTCCTTCCCCACCCACTTATAGAGAGAGCCTGTGAGTCCTCCTTCCCCACCCACTTATAGAGAGAGCCTGTGAGTCCTCCTTCCCCACCCACTTATAGAGAGAGCCTGTGAGTCATCCTTCCCCACCCACTTATAGAGAAAGCCTGTGAGTCCTCCTTCCCCACCCACTTATAGAGAAAGCCTGTGAGTCCTGCTTCCCCCGCCCACTTATAGAGAAAGCCTGTGAGTCCTGCTTCATCCATCCACTTATAGAGAAAGCCTGTGAGTCCTGCTTCACCACCCACTTATAGAGAGAGCCTGTGAGTCCTGCTTCACCACCCACTTATAGAGAGAGCCTGTGAGTCCTCCTTCCCCACCCACTTATAGAGAGCCTGTGAGTCCTGCTTCCCCACCCACTTATAGAGAAAGCCTGTGAGTCCTGCTTC
Organism: Hyla sarda; assembly: GCF_029499605.1. Classification (NCBI taxonomy): domain Eukaryota; kingdom Metazoa; phylum Chordata; class Amphibia; order Anura; family Hylidae; genus Hyla; species Hyla sarda. The sequence goes on along the minus strand of NC_079190.1, from coordinate 33,122,039 downwards.
CTCCACCCACATATAGAGAAAGCCTGTGAGACCTGCTTCTCCACCCACTTATAGAGAAAGCCTGTGAGTCCTGCTTCCCCCACCCACTTATAGAGAAATCCTGTGAGTTCTGCTTCATCCATCCACTTATAGAGAAAGCCTGTGAGTCCTGCTTCACCACCCACTTATAGAGAAAGCCTGTGAGTCATGCTTCATCCATCCACTTATAGAGAAATCCTGTGAGTCCTGCTTTATCCACCCACTTATATAGAAAGCCTGTGAGTCCTGCTTCCCCACCCACTTATAGAGAAATCCTGTGAGTCCTGCTTCCCCCACCACTTATATAGAAATCCTGTGTGTCCTGCTTTATCCACCCACTTATAGAGAGAGCCTGTAAGTCCTGCTTCCTCCTTATATAGAAATCCTGTGAGTCCTGCTTCCTTCTTCCCCTTATAGAGAGACCATGTGAGTTCTGCTTCCAACACTCAGTCATAAAAAAAAAGCCTGTGAGTCCTGCTTCCTCTACCCACTCAAAGGGAAAGCCTGTAAGTCCCTCTTCCCCCGACCACTGATGAAAGCTTTTGAGCCCTGTTTCCCCTGCCAACTCAAAGCCTCGGCTGTCTGAGCATGCTGGGAGTTGTTGTTTTGCAACAGCTGGAGGCACATGGTTTGGAAAACACTGTCTTAGACGCAGGGAGAAGAGATGGGCATGAAGGGTCCAGAAGACAGGAGCTGCTGCGGGGTACCCATTAACCCCTTAAGAACTCAGTGTTTTTCAGTTTTTGCATTTTCGCTTTTTCCTCACATTTTAAAAATCATAACTCTTTCAATTTTCCACCTAAAAATCCATATTATGTCTTATTTTTTGCCCTACCAATTCTACTTTGCAGTGGCATTAGTCATTTTACCCAAAAATCCATGGTAAAACGGAAAAATAAATCATTGTGCGACAAAATTGAAGAAAAACCTCCATTTTGTAACTTTTGGGGGCTTCAGTTTTTACGCAGTGCATTTTTCAGTAAAAATAACACCTTAGCATTATTCTGTTGGTCCATTCAGTTAAAAATGATACCCTACTTATATACAGTCATGACCGTAAATGTTGGCACCCTTGAAGTTGAAATTTCAAGGGTGCACCCTTGAAATTTCTCACAGAAAAGGATTGCAGTAACACATTTTGCTATACACATGTTTATTCCCTTTGTGTGTATTGGAACTAAACCAAAAAAGGAGAAAAAAAAAAGCTAATTGGACATAATGTCACCAAACTCCAAAAATGGTCTGGACAAAATTATTGGCACCCTTTCAAAATTGTGGAAAAATAAGATTGTTTCAAGCATGTGATGCTTCTTTAAACTCACCTAGGGCAAGTAACAGGTGTGGGCAACATACAAACCTCACCTGAAAGCAGATAAAAAGGAGAGAAGTTCACTTAGTCTTTGCATTGTGTGTCTGTGTGTGCTACACTAAGCATGGACAACAGAAAGAGGAGAAGAGAACTGAGGACCAAAATTGTGGAAAAATATCAACAATCTCAAGGTTACAAGTCCATCTCCAGAGATCTAGATTTGCCGTTGTCCACAGTGCACAACATTATCAAGAAGTTTGCAACCTATGGCACTGTAGCTAATCTCCCTGGGCATGGACAAAAGAGAAAAATTGATGAAAGGTGTAAACGCAGGATAGTCCGGATGGTGAATAAGCAGCCCCAAACAAGTTCCAAAGATATTCAAGCTGTCCAGCAGGCTCAGGGAGCATCAGTGTCAGCGCGAACTATCTGTTCTCATTTAAATGAAATGAAACGCTATGGCAGGAGACCCAGGAGAACCCCACTGCTGACACAGACACATAAAAAAGCAAGACTACATTTTGCCAAAATGAACTTGAGTAAGCCAAAATCCTTGTGGACAGATGAAACCAAGATAGAACTTTTTGGTAAAGCACATCATTCTACTGTTTACCGAAAATGGAATGAGGCCTACAAAGAAAAGAATACAGTACCTACAGTAAAATATGGTGGAGGTCAATGATGTTTTGGGGTTGTTTTGCTGGCACTGGGTGCCTTGAATGTGTACAAGGCATCATGAAATCTGAGGATTACCAATGGATTTTGGGTCTCACTGTACAGCCCAGTGTCAGAAAGCTGGGTTTGTGTCGGAGATCTTGGGTCTTCCAGCAGGACAATGACCCCAAACATACATCAAAAAGCCCCCAGAAATGGATGGTAACAAAGCGCTGGAGAGTTCTGAAGTGTCAGCAATGAGTCCAGATCTAAATCCAATTGAACACCTGTGGAGAGATCTTAGAATTGCTGTTGGGAAAAGGCGCCTTCCAATAAGAGAGACCTGGAGCAGTTTGTAAAGGAAGAGTGGTCCAACATTTCGGCTGAGAGGTGTAAGAAGCTTATTGGTAGTTATAGGAAGTTATTGATTTCAGTTATTTTTTCCAAAGAGTGTGCAACCAAATATTAGGTTAAAGGTGCTAATAATTTTGTCCAGACCATTTTTGGAGTTTGGTGACATTATGTCCAATTTGCTTTTTTTCCTCCCTTTTTTGGTTTAGTTCCAATACACACAAAGGGAATAAACGTGTGTATAGCAAAACATGTGTTACTGCAATCCTTTTCTGTGAGGAGTACTTCATTCTCTTGAAAAATTTCAGGGGTGCCAACATTTACGGCCATGACTGTAGGTTTGATTTTGTCGGACTTCTGGAAAAAATCATAACTACATGCAGGAAAATGTATACGTTTAAAAATGTCCTCTTCTGACCCCTATAACTTTTTTATATGGGAATGTGTGAGGGCTCATTTTTTGCGCCGTGATCTGACATTTTTATTGGTACCATTTTTGTTTTGATCTGACTTTTTTGATCACTTTTTATAAATTTTTTAATGGTTTAAAGTGTCCAAAAATAAGCTATTTTGGACTTTGGAATTTTATAACGTGAACCCCATTGACCGTGCAGTTTAATTAACAATATATTTTTTTAGTTTGGACATTTATGTACACGGCGATACTACATATTTTTATATAAATTTTTATTTACATAGTTTTTTTTTATGGGAAAGGGGGTGTGATTTTTATTAGGGAAGGGGTTAATTCACATTAACAATAGCATTGCATTGATCAGTGTTATCGGCGCTTGACTGCTCCTGCCTGCTCTCAGGCATGAAGCAGTCATTCAGCGATCGGACATTCAGGAGGCAGGTAGGGATCCTCCTGGTGTCCTGCAAGCCTTTTGGGATGCCGCGATTTCACCGCGGCGGTCGCAAACAGCCTGACTGAGCTACCCGGATGCTTTCGGTTTCACTTCAGACGCGGCGGTCAACTTTGATCGCCGTGTCTGAAGGGTTAATACCGGGCATCACCACGATCTGTAATGTCCGGTATTAGCCGCAGGTCCCGGACGTTGATGGCCACCGAGACCGACCCGATATGACGCAAGGTCGGATTGCTGTATGCAGTTATATCTCGTGTGTAAATGATTACAGGTGTGGTCTGATTAGACATCGGGTACTGTACCTCTCGGTGATGACATTTACCCAGCTGACAGACTTTAAGAAGGGGCACATCATTGGACTGAGAGAAGTAGTATGGCTGTTTTGTGTTAGGAGCAGTGCTTATGTGAGGGCGCATGTGGTTAACAGGCTCCAGACAGCTTAGACAGATCATCTGCAGAGAGGGTTGCCAGGGCCATTTCCAGGTGCCCAGCAGAAAGACATTTGGTATTGTGGCGGCCAATATGGGATCTGCCGTTGACAGCCGGCCATCACTGCTTTTGTTTGCAGTGAGCATAAAACCTGGACTGCTATGAACTTGAACCGTATTGTCACTAGTGGCCAATCCAGATTCTCTTTGGGATCCGAAAATGATCACGTTGGAGTATGAAGGCCATGTGGGGAGTTCTTCATTCCTGCCTTTACTGTAGAGCAGCACACTGCCCCCTGCTGGTGATGATCTGGGTCGGTCACCCCCAGTAGTGCAGGACACTAACAACTTAGCAATATGGGGAGGACATTCTGCGGTCACATGTGTTGCCTCTCATGGCTTCACACTGTAAGATGTATATACCTTATGGGAATAAAAGGGTCAGAAATAAAATAAAACCAATTTGGATGAATAAAAATGTTAAGGGAGCAATAAATGATAAAAATAAAGCATTTAAACTACTAAAACAGGACAGCAGTGAAGAAGCATTAAAAAGCTATAGAGGAAAATGTAAATGATGTAAAAAACAGATGAAAGCCGCAAAGAGAGCGACAGAAAGACTCATTGCCAAAGAGAGTAAAACTAACCCTAAAATGTTTTTAACTATATAAATAGCAAAAAGGTAAAAAATGAAAGTGTTCGCCCTTTAACAAATGATGAGGAAGAAATTATAAACGGGGATCAGGAAAAAGCAAATATATTAAACAAATTCTTCTCCACTGTATTCACCGAGGAAAATGAAATGCCAAGTGAAATACAGTGAGATAAGGTAAACTCCCCAGTACAGGTCACCTGTCTAACCCAGGAAGAAGTACAGTGCCGCCTAGTCCTGTCCAACTAACCTGATCAGCTTTTATGAGGAGGTGAGCTCCAGACTGGACCAGGGGCAATCGCTGGATGTCATATATCTCGATTTTTCCAAAGCATTTGATACAGTTCCACATTAACGGTTGGTGCATAAACTGAGAAGGATTGGGCTGGGGGAGAATGTGTGTAAGTGGGTAAGTAACTGGCTCAGTGATAGGAAACAGAGGGTGGTTATTGATGGTACTTATTCTGATTGGGTGACTGTTACTAGTGGGTACCACAGGGGTCAGTCTTGGGTCCTGTTCTATTTAATATATTCATTAATGACATTGTAGAGGGGTTGAATAGTAAAGTAACAATCTTTGCAGATGATATTAAACTCTGTAAAGCGGTAAGCACAATAGAGGACAGGGCACTGTTACAAATGGATCTGGATAGGTTGGAGGTTTGGGCTGGGAAGTTGCAGATTAGGTTCAACACTGATAAATGTAAGGTAATGCACATGGGGAGGAAAAATCCGAGCTGGGATTATGTATTAAATGGGAGAACTGACGTATTTGGGACGACTGACGTGGAAAAGGACTTAGGGGTCTTAGTTAATAGTAAATTTAGCTGTAGTGACCAGTGTCGGGCAGCTGCTGCCAAAGCAAATAAAATCATGGGGTGCATCAATAGGGGCATAGATGCCCACGACAAGGAAATAATTCTACCTCTGTACAAATCACTAGTCAGACCACACATAGAATACTGTGTAGAGTACTGGTCAGACCACACATGGAATACTGTGTACAGTACTGGTCAGACCACACATAGAATACTGTGTACAGTACTGGTCAGACCACACATAGAATACTGTGTACAGTACTGGTCAGACCACACATAGAATACTGTGTACAGTACTGGGCACCAGTGTACAAGAAAGATATAGAGGAGCTGGAGAGGGTTCAAAGACGGGCAACCAGAGTAATACGGGGAATGGGAGGACTACAGTACCCAGAAAGATTATCAGAACTAGGGTTATTTAGTTTAGAAAAAAGAAGGTTTAGGGGAGACCTAATAACTATGTATAAATATATCAGAGGACTGTACAGAGATCTCTCCCATGATCTATTTATACCCAGGACTGTATCTATAACAAGGGGGCATCCTCTACATCTAGAGGAAAGAAGGTTTCTACACCAGCACAGACGGGGGTTCTTTACTGTAAGAGCAGTGAGACTGTGGAATTCTCTCCCGGAGGAGGTGGTCATGGGGAGCTCTGTAAAAGAGTTCAAAAGGGGTCTGGATGCATTTTTGGAGAATAATAACATGTTACTATGTTACACTGACCGAGTTGGCTGAGTTGGTCCATGACTTGTTAATCAAATCTCTTGACAAGGGTGCAAGGCTGTGGTCATGGACCGACAAACGTTATCTATCTAGAAGAGACAGGAAAGCAGCACTTCCGGACAGGGTAGATGTTGTGCTCGCAGGTAATACAGACTCTGGTCAAAAGTCCTCCATACAAAAAACAAGTAGAGGCCCACCGCACACAGCAGGTTTGGTGAAAAAAGTGTTTGTTTTTTTTTCATCAGAAAGTGTAAAATACAACTACGTTTATTTATCTTATATCTATTTATCTATCTAGTGAAGAATGTACATATTTTTTGGCTATGGAACTTTTTTGATGATTTTGATTGTCCTTGTTACACCTATACAGGACACTAGGTGGCAGCAAACACTAGGCCAATACAAGAAGAGGCCGTACATGTCAAGGGATTGCTAGGTGTCTGGATCAATCGGCAATATGCAAAGATATTACTGTAATGATAAAGGTATTTACAAACATATAAACATATATATATTACAATAAATATATATGGTCAATCTTGAATATGTTTGTGACTGTTTTAGTTCATTTTTCCAATCAAATTAGGCTGAAAAGATCCCAAACTGCTTTAAAGGAACTTGGCAAACGGGTACAATGTGGTAATGCCGAGTGCAGGGCTTGAGGGGCAGAGTATTACACATGGATTTAAAGGAGGACTCTGGCAATTTTTTTCTTTTTTTAAACCCTATATGCCTGGGCAAATAATAAAATAAACCTTAACTTACCTCCTGCCGCAGCCACCAATATTGCTCTCCCGTCCTCTGCTTGCCATATCAGGCATTCTAATTTACAAAGACACATAGAATATGTCGGCAGATAAGAACCATTTCGCCCATCTAGTCTGCCCAATAATCTGAATCCTATCAATAGACCCTGGCCCTATCTTATATGAAGGATAGCCTTATGCCTATCCCTATCTTATATAAAGGATAGCCTTATACCTATCCCTATCTTATATGAAGGATATCCTTATCCCTATCCCTATCTTATATGAAGGATAGCCTTATGCCTATCCCTATCTTATATGAAGGATAGTCCTATGCCTATCCCTATCTTCTATGCAGGATAGCCTTATACCTATCCCTATCTTATATGAAGGATATCCTTATCCCTATCCCTATCTTATATGAAGGATAGCCTTATGCCTATCCCTATCTTATATAAAGGATAGCCTTATACCTATCCCTATCTTATATGAAGGATATCCTTATCCCTATCCCTATCTTATATGAAGGATATCCTTATCCCTATCCCTATCTTATATGAAGGATAGCCTTATGCCTATCCCTATCTTATATGAAGGATAGTCCTATGCCTATCCCTATCTTCTATGCAGGATAGCCTTATACCTATCCCTATCTTATATGAAGGATATCCTTATCCCTATCCCTATCTTATATGAAGGATAGCCTTATGCCTATCCCTATCTTATATGAAGGATAGTCCTATGCCTATCCCTATCTTCTATGCAGGATAGCCTTATACCTATCCCTATTTTATATGAAGGATAGCCTTATACCTATCCCTATCTTATATGAAGGATAGCCTTATACCTATCCCTATCTTATATGAAGGATAGCCTTATACCTATCCCTATCTTATATGAAGGATAGCCTTATGCCTATTCCTATGTTATATGAAGGATAGTGTTATACCTATCCCTATGTTATATGAAGGAAAGCCTTATGTCTATCCCATGCATGCTTAAAGGAGTAGTCCAGTGGTGAACCCAGTGGTGAACAACTTATCCCCTATCCTAAGGATAGGGGATAAGTTTGAGATAGCGGGGGGTCCGACCGCTGGGGGCCCCTGCGATCTCCTGTACGGAGCCCCGACAGCCCGCGGGAAGGCGGCGTGTCAGCCTCCGCACGAAGTGGCGGCCGACACGCCCCCTCAATACAACTCTATGGCAGAGCCGAAGCGCTGCCTTCGGCAATCTCCGGCTCTGCCATAGAGATGTATTGAGGGGGCGTGTCGGCGCTTCGTGCGGGGGTCGACACCCGCTATCTGGCCGGAGAGCCTGGCCCCAGTACAGAGAGATCGCAGGGGGCCCCAGCGGTCGGACCCCCCGCGATCTCAAACTTATCCCCTATCCTTAGGATAGGGGATAAGTTTTTCACCACTGGACTACCCCTTTAAATTCCTTCACTGTATTTGCAGCGACCACTTCTGCAGGAAGACTATTCCATGCATCCACTACTCTCAGTAAAGTAATACTTCCTGATATTACTTTTAAACATTTGCCCCTCTAAATTAAAACTATGTCCTCTTATGGTAGTTTTTCTTTTTTTAAAGGGGTACTCCGGTGCTTAGACATCTTACCCCTATCCACACGGCCGGCGGCGTGTGACGTCCAAAATAGCGTATTTTTGGTCCCTTTTTATATCATGAAAAAATGAATAAAAAGTGATCAAATAGTCCAATCAATACAAAAATGGCACCGATAAAAACTTCAGAACACAGCGCAAAAAATAAGTCCTCATACCGGCCCATACGCGGAAAAATAAAGTTATAGGGGTCAGAAGATGATAATTTTTCACATATACATTTTCCTGCATGTAGTTATGATTTTTTTCCAAAGTACGACAATATCCAACCTATATAAGTAGGGGATCATTTTAACCGTATGGACCTACAAAATAAAGATAAGGTGTCATTTTTACCAAAAAATGAACTGCGTAGAAACGGAAGCCCCCAAAAGTTACAAAATGAAATTTTTTCTTCAATTTTGTCGCACGATGAATTTTTTTTCCATTTCGCCGTGGATTTTTGGGTGAAATGACTAATGTCACTGCAAAGTAGAATTGGTGGGGCAAAAAATAAGACATAATATGGAATTTTATGTGCAAAATTGAAAGCGTTATAATTTTTGGAAGGCGATGAGGAAAAAATGAAAATGGAAAAACCCTGCGTCCTTAACCTGAGAGCCACCAATTTGCAGCCACTTACTGTATTGCCACTTACTGCCTTTTGCCTTTTTATGACCTTTAATATTTTTAATTAATTAATTATAGTATTAAGTATACAATGCCATACGCACACTTTAACTGCTGCAGAACATCTTTGGACAGAGACCCAGAAGCTGCACCACCTCCAGCACATGTAAACACAGCCTCACAGCTTGACTCTTTCCATGAAACATATGAATGTTTTATATTATGAGCATTATGTGAATGCGTCTATTAATATTTCATGATCCCAGGGATAGAATACATTATTGCTGTATGCACAATTGTAGGAAGACATGATGATTTTCTGCCTCATTTAACAAACCAGTGCTCGCACATGATTATGATGGGCTTGAGTCCTCTGTTTATAAACAAGTATTCTTCCATTCACTGACAGCAAGCCAACATTGTGAAGAAATACTGAGCTTGGCAATGTTTGGAAGCCCCATAGAGAATGAATGGAGGGCTGGCTGTACATGTGCAGTATGCTCTATTCATTCTGTAAGGGTCGTTGCTAGCATTGGGTATCTGCTCCCCAGATTTTTAACCCAATGCCGCAAATCTCCAGGCCAGTGTTTCCCAACCAGGGTGCCTCACGCTGTTGCATAACTACAAATCCCAGCATGCACGGACAGCCAAACTGTTAAAGTTGTAGCAATAGTATTTATGTGTAATTTTTTTTATTTCTTTATAGATATATATTTATTAATTTTTTACATAATAAAGCATTTTCAATTCGGATAAAACTTTTTTATGTTATTTTCTTTTCCTCAGTGCGCAGAGCCCTGCTTGTCCTCAGTGTACAGAGCCCTGCTTGTCCTCAGTGTACAGAGCCCTGCTTGTCCTCTGTGTGCAGAGCCCTGCTTGTCCTCGGTGTGCAGAGCCCTGCTTGTCCTCTGTGTACAGAGCCCTGCTTGTCCTCGGTGTACAGAGCCCTGCTTGTCCTCGGTGTACAGAGCCCTGCTTGTCCTCTGTGTACAGAGCCCTGCTTGTCCTCTGTGTACAGAGCCCTGCTTGTCCTCGGTGTACAGAGCCCTGCTTGTCCTCGGTGTACAGAGCCCTGCTTGTCCTCTGTGTACAGAGCCCTGCTTGTCCTCGGTGTACAGAGCCCTGCTTGTCCTCGGTGTACAGAGCCCTGCTTGTCCTCGGTGTACAGAGCCCTGCTTGTCCTCGGTGTACAGAGCCCTGCTTGTCCTCGGTGTACAGAGCCCTGCTTGTCCTCGGTGTACAGAGCCCTGCTTGTCCTCGGTGTACAGAGCCCTGCTTGTCCTCGGTGTACAGAGCCCTGCTTGTCCTCGGTGTACAGAGCCCTGCTTGTCCTCGGTGTACAGAGCCCTGCTTGTCCTCGGTGTACAGAGCCCTGCTTGTCCTCGGTGTACAGAGCCCTGCTTGTCCTCGGTGTACAGAGCCCTGCTTGTCCTCGGTGTACAGAGCCCTGCTTGTCCTCGGTGTACAGAGCCCTGCTTGTCCTCGGTGTACAGAGCCCTGCTTGTCCTCGGTGTACAGAGCCCTGCTTGTCCTCGGTGTGCAGAGCCCTGCTTGTCCTCGGTGTGCAGAGCCCGGCTTGTCCTCGGTGCGCAGAGCCCTGCTTGTCCTCGGTGCGCAGAGCCCTGCTTGTGTGGTGAGCTTGTGGGGATGTAGGGTAGGAAGGGTGTAGGATTAACCCTTAACTGTCATGATGCAAGCATGCGGGTTCTTCCTCTATATGTATATATCCTACCGCCACCTGTCCCAGGAACGATAGGGAGGAATAAAGGATTGTCCACAACTAGAGGTTTAGTAAACTGTAAATAACTTTACTGCAACGTTTATGCAGGTTAACAGTAGAGGTTAACAGTAGTAACAGTCTTTACAGATGACCGGACTTTAGGTTCCTCACAGTTGGTTGGGACCTTGTAGGGAATTAGCTCTGAGGCTTGCTTTACACTGTTCCACTGAATTTAGGGTTTGGTTTTAGGTTCAGTAGTCACGTAGATTTAGGATTTAGTTTAATTGAACTCACGGTTTGGTATTCGGCTGAAGTTAGCAGGCTTCAGGCCTAGATTTGTCTTGCAGCTATACACGGAACTTCTCTCTCTCTGCTAGTCCGGAACCCAAGAGAGCGATCATTGGATACAGCGCCCTTATATGGCAAGGGGCAGACTCATAGCTTATTGGTTCCCACCAACTGTCAGTCCTTTCACAAAGCATTTTGGTACATCATGTGATCCACTCACGGGATCTGGAAGGTCCTTATGCTTAACCTAACAGTAGGCTTAGTAGTCATGTGACCTAAGATCCTGGAAGTACTATATATATATATATATATATATATATATATATAAATTATATACACCAAACACATAAAATCAAAGAAGGAAGAGGTGACTAAGGGTTATCCCACTAGGAGGATCCTACCGGTACGCAGGAACTCGGACTTTGTGGACTTGCCACACAAGGTACGGTACAACATACGGTACCGGGATACCACACTTGTCCTCAGTGTACAGCGCCCTGCTTGTCCTCAGTGTACAGCGCCCTGCTTGTCCTCAGTGTGCAGAGCCCTGCTTGTCCTCAGTGTACAGAGCCCTGCTTGTCCTCAGTGCACAGAGCCCTACTTGTCTTCAGTGCACAGAGCCCTGCTTGTCCTCAGTGTACAGAACCCTGCTTGTCCTCAGTGTACAGAGCCCTGCTTGTCCTCAGTGTACAGAGCCCTGCTTGTCCTCAGTGTACAGAGCCCAGCTTGTCCTCAGTGTACAGAGCCCAGCTTGTCCTCAGTGTACAGAGCCCCGCTTGTCCTCAGTGTACAGAGCCCCGCTTGTCCTCAGTGTACAGAGCCCCGCTTGTCCTCAGTGTACAGAGCCCTGCTTGTCCTCAGTGTACAGAGCCCTGCTTGTCCTCAGTGTACAGAGCCCTGCTTGTCCTCAGTGTACAGAGCCCTGCTTGTCCTCAGTGTACAGAGCCGTGCTTGTCCTCAGTGTACAGAGCCCTGCTTGTCTTCAGTGCACAGAGCCCTGCTTGTCCTCAGTGTACAGAGCCCTGCTTGTCCTCAGTGTACAGAGCCCTGCTTGTCCTCAGTGTACAGAGCCCTGCTTGTCCTCAGTGTACAGAGCCCTACTTGTCTTCAGTGCACAGAGCCCTGTTTGTCCCGTCCACACTTCCTGTATTTGGTTTACTCACAGATAGCTGCAGGGACAAAAACATACACATTTTTTAACCAATGTATATTACAAATATACATATAGGCCCTCATTTACTGGGGCAGTGTTTTCCAAATAGCGTGTCTCCAGCTGTTGCAAAGCTACAACTCCTAGCCAAAGGCTGTCCGGTCATGCTGGAAGTTTTAGTCTTGTAACAGCTGGAGCCTTGACCATGCAATGCCTTTGTATAATCACGGCTGCCATGATAAGTGAATGACACCCCATGATCACATTGCCAAGTTATGGCTGAATTTAGTTTTTTTTAATACAAAAAAACAAAAATAAAAATAAAATGTTTTAAAACCAAACCATTTTACACTGTGTGAACATAGCCTTGAGCTGGGTATTCTCCTCTCTGCACACCGCAGCATCATGTGATTCCCTTGGGTGCAGTTCACAAGTCTCATCAGGTTGTTATAAATAGTAACTAGAATCCGAGCAGAATGTTCAGTTTTCCTCTTATTTGGAAGTGATGGGTAATTTTTTGGAGTATCCTGGACCAGCGCCATCAATGTCCTGGTGCCAATAACTGCCAACGCCCGCCGCTGAGTCATGTACTTGTGTGGACGCTGAGAAAACACGGGCAATAAGAGCGAAACCTGCAGGGCTGCCTGAAAGCTTCTCACCTTTAGCTCAGCTATATATGAGGGATATACGCTGTGACAGGCCGAGCCTAGAGATGGTGGTATATGCATTTCTTAATGGAATAATGGGGGGGGGGGGAGTATTTAAATAATGCCAGGACGGGAGTTTTTTGTTTTTTTTTTTAAATAAAAAAAAGACTCCTTGTTTGCAGGATGTCGCAATAAAAAAAAAAGCCAATGGATCTGGAGGTTACATTTTACCAGACTCGCATAGGCAGCTGGAGTTCTGAGTACACACCCTCACATACAGGGCCCGATCAAGGGCAAGCATGTCAAAATGTTTCTGAAGTGTACATAGAATACCGCCATGTAGTACCCAAAATAATACCACCATATCGTGAAGAGACACACACACACCCTGCAGGAAGTTGGCCCGCCCCCTGTAGGTAAAATCCCTGAAGATAGCTTTTCCCCTGTAAGTAGGACCCACTGCAATGGGGGGGGGGGGGGGGATCACCTTTCTTGCAAAAAAATACCGGCCATGCTAATTTGCATAATTAATTATATATGCTTAATATCACTGGATACACATATGTGGGGGAAATTTTGGCCTATTCTTACCCCTATAACTTTTTTATTTCTCCTTATATGGGCCTATATGAGAGCTCATATTTTGCGCCCCAATCTGTAGTTTTTAACTGTACCATTTCTGTTTTGATAGGACTTTTTGATCGCTTTTTTTAATTAAATTTGGGAGTTGCTGTTAGTTACTAACTACACTGCTCAAAAAATGAATGAATGAACTAATCGTATGAAATACTTTCGTCTTTACATAGTTGAATGCGCTGACAACAAAATCACACAAAAATTATCAATGGAAATCAAATGTATCAACCCATGGAGGTCTGGATATGGAGTCACACTCAAAATCAAAGTGAAAACCACACTACAGGGTGATCTAACTTTATGTAATGTCCTTAATACAAGTCACAATGAGGCTCAGTAGTGTGTGTGGCCTCCACGTGCCCGTATGACCTCCCTACAATGCCTGGGCGTGCTCCTGATGAGGTGGGGGATGGTCTCCTGAGGGATGTCCTCCCAGACCGGGACTAAAGCATCTGCCAACTCCTGGACAGTCTGTGGTGCAACGTGGTGTTGGTGGATGGAGATCAATCGGATTCAGGTCTGGGGAACGGGCGGGCCAGTCCACAGCATCAATGCCTTCCTCTTGCAGAAACTGGTGACACACTTCAGCCACATAAGATCTAGCATTGTCTTGCAGGCAGCAGAATGTTCTCCACAGCGTCTCCAGACTCTGTCACATGTGCTCAGTGTGAACCTGCTTTCATCTGTGAAGAGCACAGGGCGCCAGTAGCGAATTTGCCAATCTTGATGTTCTCTGGCAAATGCCAAACGACCTGCATGGTGTTGGGCTGTAAGCACAACCCCCACCTGTGGACGCTGGGCCCTCATACCACCCTCATGGAGTCTGTTTCTGACTGTTTGAGTGGACACATGCACATTTGTGGCCTGCTGGAGGTCATTTTGCAGGGCTCTGGCAGTGCTCCTCCTGCTACTCCTTGCACAAAGGTGGAGGTGGCGGTCCTGCTGCTGTGTTGTTGCCCTTCTACGGCCTCCTCCACATCTCCTGATGTACTGGCCTGTCTCCTGGTAGCGCCTCCATGCTCTGGACACTACGCTGACAGACACAGCAAACCTTCTTGCCACAGCTCGCATTGATGTGCCATCCTGGATGAGCTGCACTACCTGAGACACTTGTGTGGGTTGTAGACTCCGTCTCATGCTACCACTAGAGTGAAAGCACTGCCAGCATTCAAAAGTGACCAAAACATCAGCCAGGAAGCATAGGAACTGAGAAGTGGTCTGTGGTCACCACCTGCAGAACCACTCCTTTATTGGGGGTGTCTTGCTAATTGCCTATAATTTCCACCTGTTGTCTGTTCCACTTGCACAACAGCATGTGAAATTGATTGTCAATCAGTGTTCTTCCTGAGTGGACAGTGTGATTTCACAGAAGTGTCATTGACTTGGAGTTACATTGTGTTGTTTAAGTGTTCCCTTTATTTTTTTTGAGCAGTCTACAACTCCCAGCATGCCCTGATATAGCCTGTGGCTTAGCAGCTTCCCTAAACTAAAACTACACCACCCAGCATGTTGGACTATATTTCCCAACCAGGGGTGCCTCAAGCTGTTACAAAACTACAACTCCCAGCATGCCCAGACAGCCGTTGGCTGTCCGGGCATGCTGAAAGTTGTAGTTTTGCAACAGCTGGAGGTGCTCTGGTTGGGAAACACTGATATAGGTTATGGTGCAACATTCCGGGAGTTGGAGAATTGGTTGGATAAATACTAGCCTTTGCATTGTCGGTATTTTTAATATAAAAATACCGGCAGGGTGGCCAAAAAAATAGTCTGCTGGCAAAATACCAGCTAGGTGGCAACCCTACCACCCCCCCCCTATAGGTAGGGCCCTCTCCATGTAGTTGTACCCCCCCCCCTCACCCCCATTGGTAGATCCCCTATATTGGTGAGTGCCGTAGACACACCGACTAAAAAACACTGGTATAATAGAATTTTTTATCATGATCGTTTCCAGTGGTCAGGCCAATGAGATTGCATCATTCATTTGAATGGTATAATAGAGTTGTATTATGGTCATGACTGGTAGTCAGGTCATATTGAAAAGTGTAGTGCTCTACTTTGTATTGAGTGTGACAGGACTCCAAACTGGGGCATATGCCCATCTGATGAAGGGTTGTACCGAAACGCATCATTGGTTATTTAATGGATCTGTGGTGAGGTGTGATGAGGGCAGATGTTGTTAACCTAGGGGCAGATGGCATTAACCCCTTGTATTTTTTATGCCAGGGCATGGTTTAACCTCTACGCTACCTGAAGGTATACCGATGGATCCTGGGCTAGACACAAGGCAAATAATGACTCGGATGTCAAGTTACGGAACAACGGCAGCTTTACTGAGGTAGACAGATGTAATAGTCTTGACAGCTCAGTTAGGCCCACGGAGGTGACCAGTGTCTTCAGAGACCTTAGGGCTCACTGGGACTTATGGAGGATTTGGACAATTTGCTGCAGGCCCACGCTGACTGCATACAGACTGATCTTGACAGACTTCACCCCATTTGTAGCTTACCAGGTTTTGACGTTCACCTGTGGGGTAGTGGATTTGTGGATGCGTGACCAAACACTCTCTGGTCGGTACTGCATCTGTACTACTGTACCTCAGCAAAGACTAAAGAGACTGAACTAGCTCCTCCCAGGGTTTTTATGGGGGAGACTCTAGAGGGGTCCCATTGGTCACCCTGTAGTCACCTGATCACTGGTACCTTCCTTGGTTGCAACACATTTAAACAGTATTTAAAGGTACATAACAATATATACATGTTACATTGGATAACACTTATTAACTATTTATGGAACTTAGGTGAAGGGGAGGCCCAGGGGTCACTGAAATAGAGTCCACCTGACAGGGCAGCAATGGTACAGGGGTGCAACTCCTGTACTGGGCTCCCACAAACTCCCCCCTTAACAACAGCTGTCCTCGGCACCCAGTCCTGGAGGGCGGACAAATATGAAGTGGCCACTGAGGCCTGGTGACAACAATAGCGACAGTTCCTGGGGCATTTGAGTCAATGTCCTTTACAGGGCTGACGAACAGGGGAAAGAGTCCATGGGGCATTGTAATTAACATCCTTATATGCTTCATTTGTTTTTAGGATTTGAGAACTAGGACAATAAAATGTAAACATATGGGAAATTTTTTGGACTCGTAACTGCTTGCTGGTGAATAAAGATGAGTTCGGATCGGGCTGCCTGATGCTTTCTACACGATGCCTGTGCTAATGGGTCCCTTCGGCTTTTAGCTACTTCTCCCCATAACATTAGACTAGTAAATACACATTTTCTGACAACACATGAGAATGTTACCTATATACACAGTAGCTCTGTCACTGTACGTCTTATTTACACCTCCAGGAGAACTCTCTGGCCACAAGAGTACCCTGTACACGATGGACAGAAAAATAACAGACATTAGTGTTACGGAGCTGGATGCGGACCCTCTAACCTGTGTGGCAGATGTCTCGGACCATATCGGGGAGCGGAGTCTAAGGTGCCGCTGGTCTTCACCAGAGCCCGCCGCAAGGCAGGATGGGCTTGTTGCAGCAGGAGACACCCAGGTCGTTACCCCCGACACGGCTCAACCACACAGGTAGCTGGGCAGGAGAGGTACCGAAGGAAGAGCCAGTAGCATAGTCGAACTTAGCAGAAGGTCAAGGCAGGCGGCAAAGGTGCGTAGTCAAATAACGTAGCAGGAAGGTCTGGATACACAGGCAAGGCAAACAGGCAGTAGGGAACCCTTAATCTCAGGCTAGGGGCACTGAATATCTGTCAGGGAAGGGGGGAGGTGCAGGAACTTATAGACTGGTGACAGGTGTATGACATAATTATGGGCGCACTGGCCCTTTAAATTTTAGAGCTCCGGCGCACGCGCACCCTATGGGACGGGGACACGCGCGTCAGAGCTGAGACACAGCTGAGTCAGCAGAGAAGCGTGGTAAGTGATGGGCTGGGATTCGCATGCGGGCGCATCCTGCGATGCGGATCCCAGTCCCGACGACAGCCAGGGAGAGAAGGACAATGCGCTGGTGCGTGCGGCCAGAGCGCAAAGTGTAGCAATTAGACATTTGTTAACACTTTTGATGACTATTGTGGACTGGATAGGTAAACTGGTTAGCTACAGTCCTGACTAGTTATATGACATTTGACTATATATATATATATATATAAGATACGCTATGTACATTAATGACTATCTGTACATGAAATGACGTTAGAAGTAATTACGCTATACTAACTAGACATTAGTACATTTATGGACTGATAACTTTTATACACACGGATATTGTTACTCCCTTTATCTTGCAGGTATCTGCATAGCCGTGAGGTAAGTGGATACACTTCTCCTGACAGAGTCAGGATACCTTCTATACAATTGTCATGAGTAGAAAGGAAATCAAACACTTTATATACACTTTATTACAATGTGCCTTAAACAATACAATCTTACAACAACGACGATAGTTCCATTCACTTGTGCCAAAACAATGAACAATATATTACTCTGGAAGTAGTTTTAGAGTACCGCTCCACAGTTCTGGTACAGAAGAGTCTATAGTAAAGGATCACGGCTATAAGCTGGGCACATGAACTTATGCAAAATGGTTACAGGAGTTCTTGGTTAGTCAACCAGGCACTTTTCTTGAACGTTGCATAACCTGAAAAACAGTAGTGGTACTTCCACACAAAGTTAGTTTCTCGACTAACAAAGCAAAGTTATTACACATAGGCTTTCCATCCCAGCCTCGCCTATCAGACTGCTTCCTAGGACTAATGGTAACCACCATTTGGACAGCAGCAGCTTGTGCCACTGGGGGACATTGTGTTGGTGCCTGTTGGGCCAGCCAAACCTCCTCCTCAGCCGGAGTAGGCCGAGGCACTTTAGTTGGTGCCCAGTGAGTAGGTCAAACCTCCTCAGTGACAGGTGTAGGCCCTGGGCACATCTGTAGATGACTTGCGTTGATACTTCGGTACCGTGACAAGCGCCTTGGGCAAATATGTTTCTTCCTCTTCTTCTGGACAAGGCTCTTTGAGTTTAGGAGACAGCAAACCAAAGGGATCTGCATCCCAGTCGTCCGGTGGGAAGTAAGCAAGGGGGAATCTGCGTGGGGTTCTTTGGACGGGTCACCGTTGCCGCCCACTCTCCTCTCACATTGCTGATCGGAGTGTATTCCACAATCTCCCTGTTCTCCAGAGAATGCAAATGTGTGTGGGGAAAGTCTCTTTTAACTGCTTGCCGATCCACTAGGATGGTCCAACCATGACGACAGTCCATGAGGGTGCCAAACCCCGCACCTTATCAAACTTTATGACTGTAGCTCTGCGCCTTTCCAGGGGTGGCTCTCCCTCTCGGGGGTGGTCTAGCATCCTAATATACAGAGCCTCAAGGGTTTTTGTGTCCTGCTGTTGTGCTTGGCGCACTTAATAAGGTAGTGGCTTCGGCCCATACTCTTTTCTTCTTTGTTCCCTCATCACTTCCACTATTGCGGCCACCTGGGCCTCTCGCTTAGCCCTCTCCGACTGGGCTGTCTGAACTGGGGGGGATGGGGCTTCCCTGGGAAGGGTAGAAAGTGCTCTCATGTACTGGATTAGAGTAGGCTCATTGCCAAAAAGCCACCGGGGCAGCGGTGGTGACCGGGGGTGTGTAGTAGGCTTCTGGACCTGGGGGGCAGGCTCTGTGCTGGGGGTAGATGGAGGGGTATAGAAAGCTGCCTCATCCGGGGTACTCCCTTCCGACTCCACCGTGTGAATCTCTTCCCAGGATTTCCAGGTCCGGTGATGCGGAGACAGCCTCACCAGCGACGCTCCTCGGGACGATGCGGGCGTCCCACCTGCCGGAGTCGCTGGCCACTCGTCATCAAGACTTTGAGATAGGCCTCTTTGGCCCCAATGGAGATCCTACGCAGACTGTTGAAACTCTTGAAACATCTGCACCACAGCGGCTTTTTGGGCGCCAGGCGCCATCTTGGAACTCTCCGACCTCGTGCTTGCTTGCTCCGCCATGTTGCTCATTCCACAGACTTCTGGCAAACTGAAAAGGTCCAGCGGCGCTGTTTCTTTTATACATGACTTCGGGAAAATGGCCGCCGGTCGGAAGTGCATCAGCGGTGCAACGCTGACTTCCGCTCCCCCAGCAACAAGGGGTGGATCTTTCAAGTTCCACCTAAGACTAGGAACGGCAACATGGTTATCCCGTCCAGGGGCGGGACGCTGACCAGCGTGGGACATTTTCATGGCCTTTCAGGTACAGCCAGCACTTTGTTATGCAGCATAACTTCAGACCGTATTTTACACATGGTGGGCACAATTCTTTCACAGTTCACAATGGCAAATAACAGACTTTTCTTCACCTCCCCCTCTATTTCACAAGCACCTCGCAATAATCACTTTTCACTGACAAAGTCCCGTACACTTTCTGGCGCAATTTCTTTTCACATCTGTGTGCAAATTTTCTGCAATACTGGACACAGTTCAGACTGGGGGGTACTTTTCGCATAAGGTGCACACCCGTATCCTGTTTGTGATGCCAAAAGTTGTGGTGAGGGTGTAATGAGGGCAGATTTTGTTACTCTAGGGGCAGATGGCATTAACCCCTTGTATTCGTAATGCCAGGGTGTGGTTTAACCTCTGTACCACCTGAAGGTATACCGCTGGATCCTGGGCTAGGCACGGGCCTAATAAAGACTCCGACGCCAAGTTACGCAAAAATTACAGCTTTACTGAGGTAAACAGGTGTAATAGTCTTGACAGCTCAATTAGGCCCAAGGAGGTGACCAGTGACTTCAGAGACCTTAGGGCTCGCTGGGACTTACAGGAGATTTGGACAATTTGCTGCAGGCCCACACTGACTTGACAGACTTCAATAGACTGACTTAACAGACTTCACCCCGTTTGTAGCTTACCAGATTTTGAAGTTCATCCGTGGGGTAGTGGATTTGTGGATGCTCTCTGGACAGTACTGCACTGTATCTCAGCAAAGACTAAAGAGACTTAACTAGCTCCTGCAAGGGTTTTTATGGGGGAGACTCTGGAGGGGTCCCATAGGTCACCTTGTAGTCACCTGATCACCGGTACCTTCCTTGGTTACAACACATGACAACAGTATTGAAAGGTACATAACAATATATACAGGTTACATTGGATAACATATGCACTTACTAACCATTTATGGAACATAGGTGAAGGGGAGGCCCAGGGGCCACTGAAATAGAGTCCACCAGACAGGGCAGCAATGGTACAGGGGTGCAACTCCTGTACTGGGTCACCACATATCGTTCTTTGAAATACAAGAATGTCTGTTTATGCATACGAGGTGCTGTGCCTATAGAGGGATTTTCTGCTCTGTTTGCATTGTCTACGTGCGGACCGGTGTATACCAATTTCCGCTACCCTACAGCTTGCAGCACCCAAGTGGATAGACACCTTGTACCCGTAAAATGAGGGTGATATGCGTATACTCTATACACATGAGGTGAACAGACTGTATACACGAGTCTCATTTAAAGGGGTACTCCGGTGGAACACAATTTATTTTAAATCAACTTGTGCCAGAAGGTTAAAAACAGATTTGTAAATTACTTCTATTACAAAATCTTAATCCTTCCAGTACTTATCAGCTGCTGTATACTACAGAGGAAGTTCTTTTCTTTTTGAATTTCTTTTATGTCTGTCCACAGTGCTCTCTACTGACACCTCTGTGAGGAACTGTCCGGAGCAGAAGAGGTTTGCTATGAGGCTTTGCTCCTGCTCCGGACAGTTCCTGACATGGACAGAAGTGTCAGCAGAGAGCACTGTGGTCAGACTGAAAAGAACTACGCAATTTCCTCTGGAGCATACAGCAGCTGATCAGTACTGGAAGTGTCAAGGATGGCTTCTGGTTTGGCTTTAAAATGTGAGTGACTGCTGCTGTATACTGCTGAGTGCCGGCACAAGGAATACACACCAGACAGGATGTTGGCATACTATCTCCTTCTCAGCATACTGGCTAAGGAGCTGCCCCAAGGCGTTCTGTTTATTACACGGAAGTGCATTCGTTTTTACATTTGACAAAAACTGTGAGGTTAGTTATCACATCAAAATCATCATGTTATATTTTGATTGGTTATTTGCGTATCGCGTCTGTATATATATATATATATTCGCATATTATCAATCATTTCCCTCTTGGCCATATTTTGTCCCTAAACCTCCAACTCCTCTTCTTATCTTGGTTCTCTTGGCGTCATTCCAAGGTCTCCGTC
Source organism: Hyla sarda (assembly GCF_029499605.1). NCBI lineage: Eukaryota > Metazoa > Chordata > Amphibia > Anura > Hylidae > Hyla > Hyla sarda. The sequence continues at coordinate 33,100,566 of NC_079190.1, read as the reverse complement.
TTAGTCAAGAGCTGATAACAAGCTGGATATATAGGTTAAGAGTCGGTAACAAATATCTTTTTTCAGCATTAGCAATGACATATAAGTATATAAGTATTAATATATATTGATCGGCAGTCAGAATAATTTTAATCAACTTGTCAATAGGATTAAGATTTTTTAATAGAAGTAATTTACAAATCTGTAAAGGGAAGAAAAATGTAACCATAAACCTCAAGGCCAATATCAGATAAACCGATTCATGATGGATATGAATGAACCGTGCTTCAAATGTATGATGAAAAAATTGAAAATTTATTAAAATACATCTAATAATCAAAATAATAATAAACCTCCTTTCACGTGGCTCTTGTGAGGAGGTAACTGTAATATATATGACAGAATAATCAATTGATTATATATACGGTAATCACCCCACTGCATAAATTGTTGTAGAATTCATTAGTCCGGCATTTGCTGCTTCAGAATAGCTATAACCTCACAGTCCGCAAGTTTAAGCAGCATGGGCATATATACCCGAGTCCATGAGTTAAACACCAATAGTGGATATATATATTTACCAGCCAGATGTAGTTAGACAGATATGTTGCTGGTGGCCGGACCTCGTGGAGTTTTTTGGCGTCTGAAGTCAGTAGCAGAGAAGGTGGGCTGGATAGGTGAAGGCTGCGGCTGTCAGACTTTCAGTTTTCACTGGTGGACATCTCAGATGGCAGTGATGCATTATTAATGCGTTAAATATACCGTATATACTCGAGTATAAGCCGAGTTTTTCAGCACGATTTTTCGTGCTGAAAACACCCCCCTCGGCTTATACTCGAGTGAACTCCCCCACCCGCAGTGGTCTTCAACCTGCGGACTTCCAGAGGTTTCAAAACTACAACTCCCAGCAAGCCAGGGCAGCCATCGGCTGTCCGGGCTTGCTGGGAGTTGTAGTTTTGAAACCTCCGGAGGTCCGCAGGTTGAAGACCACTGCGGCCTTCAACATCATCCAGCCCCCTCTCACCCCCTTTAGTTCTGAGTACTCACCTCCGCTCGGCGCTGGTCCGGTCCTGCAGGGCTGTCCGGTGGGATAGTGGTTCCGGGCTGCTATCTTCACCGGGGAGGCCTCTTCTAAGCGCTTCGGGCCCGGCCTCAGAATAGTCACGTTGCCTTGACAACGACGCAGATGCGTCGTTGTCAAGGCAACGGCTCTATTCCGGGCCGGAAGCGCGGAGAAGAGGCGCCCCCGGTGAAGATAGCAGCCCGGACCACCTCCTCACCGGACCACCTCCTTACCGGACAGCCCTGCAGGACCGGACCAGCGCCGAGCGGAGGTGAGTACTCAGAACTAAAGGGGGTGAGAGGGGGCTGGATGATGTTGAAGGCCGCAGTGGTCTTCAACCTGCGGACCTCCGGAGGTTTCAAAACTACAACTCCCAGCAAGCCCGGACAGCCGATGGCTGCCCGGGCTTGCTGGGAGTTGTAGTTTTGAAACTTCTGGAGGTCCGCATGTTGAAGGCCGCAGTGGTCTTCAACCTGCGGACCTCCGGAGGTTTCAAAACTACAACTCCCAGCAAGCCCGGACAGCCGATGGCTGCCCGGGCTTGCTGGGAGTTGTAGTTTTGAAACCTCTGGAGGTCCGCAGGTTGAAGACCACTGAGGGCGAATGATGAGAAGAGGATGATAAAGGGGGGGGGTGTGGGGATGATGAAGGGGGGGTGGGGATGATGAAGGGGGGGGGTGTGGGATGATTACAAGGGGATGATGAAGGGGGGATGTGTGGGATGATAAGGGGATGTGTGGGATGATGACAAGGGGATGATGAAGGGGGGATGTGTGGGATAAGGGGATGTGTGGGATGATGACAAGGGGATGATGAAGGGGGGATGTGTGGGATAAGGGGATGTGTGGGATGATGACAAGGGGATGATGAAGGGGGGATGTGTGGGATGATGACAAGGGGATGATGAAGGGGGGATGTGTGGGATGATAAGGGGATGTGTGGGATGATGACAAGGGGATGATGAAGGGGGGATGTGTGGGATGATAAGGGGATGTGTGGGATGATGACAAGGGAATGATGAAGGGGGGATGTGTGGGATGATGACAAGGGGATGACAAGGGGATGATGAGGATGTTAATGACGGGTCTGGATGATGACAGGGGGGGATGAGGTATTTCCCACCCTAGGCTTATACTCGAGTCAATAACTTTTCCTGGGATTTTGGGTTGAAATTAGGGGTCTCGGCTTATACTCGGGTCGGCTTATACTCGAGTATATACGGTAGATGCTAGATGCGTTTCAGGGTACTTAAATATTGCAACGACCCTTTCCTATATTTCTACTGACTAAGGGTAGTATTACCCGAAACGCGTAGGCTATACGCTCCGTGTATTTGTGTACCTGATCTTATGCCTAATAAATCCTAAGAGCAACGGGTCCTGTGTGCTGGACATTTTCCTTCAGTATGGTGCATTGTTTTTTTCTTTTTTTTATATAATCTCAGAAATGTATACGCAAAGTGTGATATATGGTGATATATAGTGATATATTGTGATATAGTGAGCGAGAGCTCCAGAGGAAAGTCATGTGAATCCTATTATGGAAATACCCCACAAACTGTAACAAATTAGGGTCTGTAATGTAATCTGATAATCGGCCTGTGTACAATTTCAATTAGGAGAGATTAAAGCAGATCCCCGGCCTGCAGCGCTGCGCCGAGCAGACAAAGGCCGAACGGCAGACAGGACTTGGCTTCAGCATGTTATCGGTTAAACAGGGGGAGGGGGGATAAGGTACGGCATGGCAGAAGAAAGTGCGGGTGAGATGGCATTTGGCGCATGGGGTAACATTTCTGCCCCGTAGTTTGACCTCATGGTTTGGAGATGTGACTGTTCTGATTCCTACTCATAGCAAACTGTGGGCCTCCAGATGTCGCAAAACTACAACTCCCAGCATGCCTGGACAGCCAACGGCAGAGAGGGTTCTCAGTCTTGGATCTTTGCTATGGGCAACTGGGGAATTTATCATTGGTTTTTGTCTTCATTTTGATAAAAAAATTATTATAAAAATATATTTTTTTTGCATGTGCAATTTGTGCAACAAGTTTTGCCAATTTTTAACATCCTATTATAAGTGGTTTTTGCAAGACTGACTTGGTAGATGTTTTTCACTGGTTGTGCATGCAGCAGTCAGAAATGTAAAAAAGTGCATCGCCACAAGCAAAGCTCTAGAGAGAAAAAAAAGGCTTTCTTACATGTTTTTTTTTAAAGGGGTATTCCAGAGGACAACAAATGTTTTCAAATCAACTGGTGCCAGAAAGTTAAAAAGATTTGTAAATTGCTTATATGTAAAAATCTTAATCCTTCCAGTACTTATCAGCTGCTGTATGCTCCAGAGGAAGTTGTGAACTTTCCATTGCAGGAGCAAATCCCCATAGCAAACCTTTCCTGCTCTGGACAGACACTGTGGTCAGACAAGAAAAAACTACACAACTACAGAGGGTAGTATACAGCAGCTGATAAGTTCTGGAAGGATTAAGATTTTTATATAGAAGTTATTCACAAATTTGTTAAAATTTTCTGGCACCAGTTGATTAAAAAAATGTTTTCCCTCTGGAGTACCTCTTTAATCTCACAGCCTTCTTAATTGTACTTGCATGGAAATTACCACATATAGTACAAACTTTTAATTATTATGCCTCAATTTCACGAAAATCTGTGCGGAACTGCGGGAATCCCATTGAAATCAATGCGCATTCAACTAGGGTAGAATTTCTGGCGGAATTCTTTCACGGAATACCGCCATGTGAACATAACCCAATAGGGATTGTAGAGAACCCCTTTAAAGGTGTACTCCACCCCTAGACATCTTATTCCCTATCCAAAGGATAGTATCTCTCTGCTGCACCCAGTGGTCCTTTAGAGAGTCGGGTGCAGCGCCTGAGACTCATGATGTCACGACCACGCCCCTTGGAAAGGGGATAAGATGTCTAGAGGCAGAGAACCGCTTTAAAGTGCATTAAAGGGGTACTCTGGTGGAAAACAATTTTTTCCCAAATCAACTGGTGCCAGAAAGTTAAACAGATTTGTAAATTAGAACACAGTAACAGAAAGTCAGCTCACCAGTTCACCGCACGGCAAAGAAGTCCTCCAAGTGCAAGTAGAAGAAAGGGTGGATGCCAGCGAGTAGAAAACGTCACCTTTATTTCGTCATATTAAAAAGCATTGACATGGAAAATCTTCAATAAACAACATGGATATAATCTTTGGAAAAAGCGCCCAGCATGACGCGTTTCAGGTCATGTGACCTTTCATCAGATGCATGGTGGGAAGCCAAGAGGCGAGGGATAAATAGGGAAAAATAAGTAGAACAGGTGAGTAAAACCCTGACTGGGGGATTAACCCCATATGTTCCAAAATATATTCTTCTTTCGGCTGGACACCATGACATGGACAAAAAAATAACGTAGCTCAAACATGGAAAAATCTAGTAACAGAAGAAACTAGGGATGCACCGATATATCGGCGGCCGATACATATCGGCTGAAAATAGTTATTTCGGCAAAATGCCGAAACAACTAAAAAAGTGCCGATAATGACCCACCTCCCCTGTCCGCCCACAGCACAAGTTACAAACACTGCCAGTGGCAGAGGCACTCGTGGGCGGTGCAGGGGGGGCCGGCCGCAACATCTGGCGGGGGGGGGGGGTTGCGCTCTCCGGGATAGGATTAGGAATACTTCTTTTTATGTGCCTGGGCCGGCTCCTGTGTGTGGCTGCAGGCGGGGGCCGGCCAGAGCATATAAAAACTAATACTGTGTACTAAAAACCAGGGGGCCTCCAGCTGTTGTGAAACTACAACTCCGAGCATGCCCGGACTGGCAAAGTCTGTCCGGGCATGCTGGGAGTTGTAGTTTCACAACAGCTGGAGGCCCCCTGGTTTTTAGTACACAGTATTAGTTTTTATATGCTCTGGTCGGCCCCCGCCTGCAGCCACACACGGGAGCCGGCCCGGGCACATAAAAAGAAGTATTCCTAATCCGATCCCGGACATCCCTGTGTCCCGAAAAATCTTTTCAGGACATAAGGATGTCCGGCGGTCACTCACCATTCCCCGGCGTCCTCCTGCGATCCTCCTTCGGTCCATCGCTTCTCCGCCTCTATGGTCGTAATGTGGGGGGGAGCTGCCTAATATTGGGGGGGGGGGGGAGTTGCCTAATATTGTTGGGGGGAACTGCCTGATATTGTTGGGGGGGGAGCTGCCTAATATTGTGGGGGGGGGGGAGCTGCCTAATATTGTTGGGGGGAGCTGCCTAATATTGTGGGGGGAGCTGCCTAATATTGTTGGGGGGGGGGGCTGCCTAATATTGTGGGGGGGGGGAGCTGCCTAATATTGTTGGGGGGAGCTGCCTAATATTGTGGGGGGAGCTGCCTAATATTGTTGGGGGGGAGCTGCCTAATATTGTGGGGGGGGGGGGAAGCTGCTTAATATTGTGGGGGGGGGGGAGCTGCCTAATATTGTGGGGGGGAGCTGCCTACAAATGTGGGGGGAGCTGCCTAATATTGGGGGGGAACTGCCTACTATTGTGGGGAGCCTGCCTACTATTGTGGGGGAACTGCTGACCTAATGTGGGGGGGAGCTGCCTAATATTGTGTGGGAACTGCCTACTATTGTTGGGGGGAGATGCCTACTATTGTGGGGGAAATGCTGACCTAATTTGGGAACCTGCCTACTGTTGTGGGGGAGCTGCCTACTATTGTGGGGGAGCTGCCGACCTAATGTGGGGGAATCTAATCTAATGAGCGGAGCGCTGCATTTTACCAGAAGACGGGGAGAAGTCATTTTCGGTATCGGTTTCGGACGGACATTTTTTTTTAATTTCGGTTTCGTTTCGGTTCTGAAATTTCCATTTCGGTGTACCTCTAGAAGAAACCATTTATTGTAACAAAGAAAATATGTTGAAATATTATGAAAAAGTACTGTGGTTCATAGAAAATAATATGACAAAACAATATTGAGCCTAACAGAAACGATCAGCAGAAGAAAATCAATAATGTAAAATAATGTCCGATCTTAAATTGAGAACATACAGTTGAAAGGTACGTATAGAATAAATCCAAAAGACTTCCCTATTATGCAGTGTTTTGATGCGATCGCCCCCTCTGTCTGGTAAATTAACAATTTAGATCCCAGAAAACTAAAAATCTGAGGCATCACCTGCATGTATGTTCTTAAAGGGGTACTCCGGCACTTAGACATCTTACCCCCTGTCCAAAGGATAGGGGATAAGATGTCTGACTGCGGGGGTCCCGCTGCTGGGGACCCCCGTGATCTTGCACGCCGTTAAAATCAGTCCCAGGAGTGTGTTCGCTCCGGGTCTGATTACTGTCGATCACGGGGCTGGAGCATTGTGACGTCACGCTCCGCCCCCTCAATGTAAGCCTATGGAAGGGGGCGTAACAGATGTCACGCCCCCTCCCATAGGCTTGCATTGAGGGGGCGGAGCGTGACGTCACAATGCTCCGGCCCATTAATAGGCAGTAATCAGACCTGGAGCGAACACACTCCTGGGACTGATTTTAACGGGGTGCAGCGTGCAAGATCACGGGGGTCCCCAACGGCGGGACCCCCGTGGTCAGACATCTTATCCCCTATCCTTTGGATAGGGGGTAAGATGGCTAAGCGCCGGAGTACCCCTTTAGAGACATTGGAGACGTTGTAGTATGACGTGCCGTTAATCCCTCTCAAATGTTCCTGGATCCTCTTCTTTAATGGTCTTTTGGTGCTGCCAATATAAGAAATGTTGCAGCTTTTACAATGAATTTTGTAGACAACATAAGTTGATTGGCAATTGATAAACTGTTTAATGAAAACAGGTTTTGACTCGGGAAAATTAGTAAATTACTTCTATTTAAAAATCTTAATCCTTCCAGTTTTTATCAGCTGCGGTATGCTCCAGAGGAAGTTGTATTTCTTTTTGAATATTTCTGTCTGACCACAGTGCTCTCTGCTGACACCTCTGTCCATGTCAGGAACTGTCCAGAGCAGGAGAGGTTTGCTATGGGGATTTGTTCCTACTCTGGACCGTTCCTAAAATGGACAGAGGTGTCAGCAGAGAGCACTGTGGCCAGGCAGAAAAGAATTCAAAAATGAAATACAACTTCCTCTGTAGTATACAGCAGCTGATAAGTACTAGAAAGATTAACATTTTTAAATAGAAGTAATTTACAAATCTGTAACTTTCTGCCATCAGTTGATTTAAAAAAAAAAAAGAAAATAAAAAAAAATGTTCTCCTCCGGAGTACCCCTTTAACCCCTTAAGGACCAGACCAATTTAATTTTTGCATTTTGCATTTTCGTTTTTCCTCCTTGCCTTCTAAAAATCGTAACTTTTATATTTTCATCCATAGACTAGTATGAGGGCTTGTTTTTTGCGGCACCCGTTGGCCTTTGTAATAATATCACTCATTTTACCATTAAATGTATGACGCAACCCAAAAAAATATTATTTGTGTGGGGAAATTAAAAGGAAAACCATGATTTAGCTAATTTTGGAAGGCTCCGTTTTCATGATGTACAATTTACAGTAAAAATTACGTGTTCTTTATTCTGCCGGTCAATACGATAAAAATTATACCCATGATACTTTTCTATTGTTCCGCTTAAAAAAAAAAAAAAAAATCAAACTTTTTAACCAAATTAGTATGTTAAAAATCCCTCTATTTTTGACGACCTATAACTTTTTCACTTTTCCGTATAAGTGGCGGTATGAGGGCTCATTTTTGCGCCGTGATCTGTACTTTTTATTGATACCCCATTTGTGTATATAAAATATATATTTTTTTTGTTTTTATATAATGTGACAAAAAAGCAGCAATTTTGAACTTTTTTTTTAATGTTCATGCAGTTCACCGTACAGGTTCATTCACATTATATTTTAATAGTTTGGACATTTACGCACGCTGCGATACCAAATATTTTTTTCAAACACTTTTTGGGGGTAAAATGGGAAAAAAGGAAAATTTTTCAAATTTTTTTCTCTTTTTTTTTGTTTTTTTACACTTTAATAGTCCCTATAGGGGACTATTCATAGCCATCAGTTGATTGCTAATACTGTTCAGTGCTATGCATAGGACATAGCACTGATCAGTGTTATCGGTCATCGTCTGCTCGATCTCAGACCAGAGCAGGAGGACGGGAAGGCAGCGAAGGCAGGTGAGGGGACCTCTGTCCACCAAGTTAGCTGATCTGATCCCCGCGGGCGATCAGATCAGCATAAAATGTAGCCGCGCTGCCGCAAATGCAGTGATCTGTATTGATCACGGCATCTGAGGGGTTAATGGCAGACATCCCCGCTATCAGCAGCCGGGACCTGCTGCACATGACCCGATCGTCGCTGAGATGCTCGCGGTCACGTGCAGGATGGAAATGTACGTCGCCAAGTACCGCCGCACCATGACGTACATTTAAGTAGTGGTTGTTAAGGGGTTAATGGTGCAGAGCTGCCAAACCCTGTTGAGGCCTACCAACAACCCTCGCGGCAAACATCCTTCCATCCATTTCAATAAACTCCAAAAAACACAAATGCAACTTCTTAAGTTACTTTATTTCCTTGTAATCATACAGGTGAAAAAAAACAAACAAATCGTGAACATATTTTACATACAGGATATGGTAAAAGGTCACATGACAGATCCCACAAAAAGGGGGGGGGGGGGGGGGGGGCACAAGTACACCGGTCAGCTATAAGTGGTCTGAACTTTATTGCTGTGCAGCACAGATGTTATAATGCACCATCATTCCTATTGCTCAGTAGCTCACACAACGCTACGGTCAATAAAGCTTTAAAAGACAAAAAAAAAAAAAAAGGAATGTTCTGCTCACTCGCCACTATAGATGGTGCTATAGAAATCTATAACCAGCCTGTGCCCTCTCTATTAGGAAGGCAGCCATTGTGTGGGCACTAGTCTACAAGCATTAGGATTTAGTATACAGTTACACTGGTGTCTACCACCACTACATATATAGAAGAGAGGACCACCAATAACCCCATACCCCTTTTGGAAAAAAATAAAAAAATTAAACATAAGACAAAAAAAAATAAAAAAAAAGTTTATATATAAATTAAAAACAATACAATAGTTCTAAATCGACAGAGTATATATATAGGACATGGCAAATTTACAAAATATTTACAATCGTGATCCTACAACCTTAATGACTACGGGGGAGATTTATCAAAACCTGTGCAGAGGAAGAGTTGCCCCTAGCAACCAATCAGATCGCTTCTTTCATTTTTAACAAGGCCTCTGCAAAATGAAAGAAGGGATCTGATTGGTTGCTATGGGCAACTGAGCAACATTTCCTTTGCACAGGTTTTGATAAATCTCCCCCTAGGTCTCTATGGCAGTGGTCTCCAAACTGTGGACGTCCAGCTGTTGCAAAACTTCAATTCCCAGCATGCCCGGACAGCCGTTGGCTGTCCGGGCATGCTGGGAATTGAAGTTTTGCAACAGCTGGAGGTCCACAGTTTGGAGACCACTGCTCTTATGGGCTATGCTCCACAGTATGCTGTATAACTAGCCTGGCAAAAGGCATGCGCGGTCAAATAGTACCCAAAATCAATGACACACGTCTAGTGGATGCCGCCTTCATGTAGACTCAATGAAAAGACCCTCGGCAACAGTAACATAGACCACCCCAATATTTCCTATAAATAATACTAGACCGGACAAAACCACGTAGGAGGCCACCGGTAATCGATTGCACGTATCGATCGGCGCACACGCAACTTTTTCTATATATAGGAAACATAACACGTACCATGTTTCCCCCTGTAAACCTCATCCGCTATATAATACCAAGAGGACTGTAATATACATGGAACTTTATCGGGAACCTGCCATTTCTTTCATGCTGCCCGAACCGTGAGTGAGAAGGGTGGTCCCCAGTGGCTTCTCCTTCCCTTGCCAGCCACGACTGGTAGACCAATAGCCAAACAGGGAAACCTTTATTGATCAAGGATGGTGCTGCCGGTGGACCGCCACGATGACATGTGGTTCAGGCAGTATGAAAGTGATGGTAGTTTTCTGTTGAGTCCTAGCCCTGCCAGGTAGATCTATAGCCAAACAGGGAGACCTCTATCAATCAAGAATGGCGTTGCCGATGGACCGTCTCGATGACTTGTTGTTCAGGCAGCATGAAAGTGACAGCAGTTTCCCGTTAAGTCCTCGCCCTGCCAGCCATGATAGATCTATAGCCAAACAGGAAGACCTCTAATCAATCAAGGATGGTGCTGCCGGTAGACCGCCCAAATGACTTGTGGTTCAGGCAGCATGAAAGTCATGGCAGGTCTCTGTTGAGACCTTACACTAGGAACTTGAAAATCGAAGTCTCCTTTCTTCATTTCCTAATTTCCAAGGGGTTCGGAAGCTAGTCCCCGACCCTAGCTGACTGACAAGCCCGATCTTCTATTGTCATTATGTCAGAAGACAAATGGAAAAGTTGGCTACGAAAATTTGCTCCTGCTCTGGACAGTTCCTGACATGGACAGAGGTGTCAGCAGAGAGCACTGTGGTCAGACTGGAATACACTACTCAACTTCCTCTGCAGCATACAGCAGCTGATAAGTACTGGAAGTATTAAGATTTTTTTTTTTTATATATATAGAAGTAATTTACAAATCTGTATCTTTTTCTGGCATCAGTTGATTTGAAAATTTAGTTTTTCCTCCGGAGTACCCCTTTAAGTTAACCTCACTTTAACAGCTTTAAGCTATGACAGTAGGCGATTGCTCTTGATCCTTTTTAATAAGGAAACGTCTGTATACAAACATAATAAACGTCCCTTGTAGTTACAGGCTAGCGTTACATGTCTATTATGCTGCTTTTGAAGTATGGCTGGTGTTGGAGTCATCTGGTTGAGCTATGACTGCGCCCCTTATATCTGTTTATTATTATTTTGTGTGTGTTTAGCAGTAGAGATCAGCGAACTTACAGTAAATTCGATTCGTCACAAACTTCTCAGCTCAGCAGTTGATGACTTTTCCTGCATAAATGAGTTCAGCTTTCAGGTGCTCCCGTGGGCTGGAAAAGGTGGATACAGTCCTAGGAGACTCTTTCCTAGGAATGTATCCACCTTTTCCAGCCCACCGGAGCACCTGAAAGCTGAACTAATTTATGCAGGAAAAGTCATCAACTGCCGAGCCGTGAAGTTCATGACGAATCGAATTTACTGTAAGTTCTCTCATCTCTATTTAGCAGTGTTACCCAACCAGGGTGCCTCCAGCTGTTGCTAAACTACAATTCCCAGCATGCCCGGACAGCCGAAGGCTGTCCGGGCATGCTGGGAGTTGTAGTTTTGCAACAGCTGGAGGCACCCTGGTTGGGAAGCACTGCCTCATAGACAGAAAAATCAGGGTTCTAACTCTCAGAGTGCAAGATCCTCAGTGCAGACTGAGCTTCACCTTTTTGTAAGCCCAGCAGTAATCAGCCTGCGGCACCTGTGCTGACTCGAGCCAAACTAAAACCTGGAAGGAAATGACGGGGAATTACCAAAAGTCTCTCTTAGCCGTTGTGTTCTGGTAGGAATTCAAACATCTCAACCAACGGCTGTCCGGGCATGCTGGGAGTTGTAGTTTGGCAACAGCTGATGGCCCCCTCATTGGGAAACACTGGTGTATAGTGTGGGCCAATCTAATTTTAGAATCTAAACCATATCCGTGCGGCCCTTCCAGCAAGTAAACAAGTGCCATTCTACAAGACCGCCGCTCATCTACAGAGCGTATTGGGCCACGTAATGTGCCGTATAGATCTGCCAAGACCCTCTTTAGAATTAGAATCCAGCCTGTGACTCCCTGTCTGCTGTGCAACCACAACTACCAGCATGTCCACGTTGAGAGTTGTAGCTTCAGAACTGCTAGAGAACCCACAGGTCGGAGTCACAGTTTCGCCTACTTTCCTGGCTCGCACACTATAGCATTTGGGCAACAGCTTCCATCAATGTGAACACCATCAAAATTCAGTAGTGGGGACATAAAAATTTTAAAATTTCACTTTTTTGCCTCCAGTACCCAATACTGCAATAAAAAAGGGATATGTTTATGAAACCCCGCCTACACTGGCCCTTTTCTGGGTGTTTAGAGGACAGATCAGGGGGTTGTAGCTTACATATCCCGATTTTGCCTTTTTCTAATGTTTGAAAATATGAATCTGCACTGCAAACAATATGGCAAAAATATTAACCACAGATACCATAAGGCCGTCCTGACTACTTGGTTTTAAAGGGGTACTCTTCCCCTAGACATCTTATTCCCTATGGAAAGGATAGAGGATAAGATGTCTGATCCCAGGAGTCCCGCCGCTGGGACCCCCCACGATCTCCCTGCAGCACCCGGCGTTCGTTTAAAGCGCCGGCTGCTGCACCGGAGGCTTGTGACATCACGGCAGTCACGCCCCTTCCCATAGACTTGCATTGAGAGGGAGGGTTTGCCGTCACGAGGGGGAGTGGCCGTGACGTCAGCGCCGCATCGTTAGTCATCAGACAGGGAGCGAAGTTAGCTCCGTGCACCTGATGACTCCAATGCCGCAGCAGAGATCATGGGGGGGTCCCAGCGGCGGGACCCCCGCGATCAGTCATCTTATTCCCTATCCTTTGGATAGAGCATAAGATGTCTAGGGGCGAAGATTACATACCCATAATACACAATGATCGATTACTAAACAGTATATTGGGAGTTACAAAAAGTCCCAATCTAGAGCTTCAAAATCCATGTTAACTTTGTTAGACAAATATAGAGTTTAATAAAAGAATGGATTATAACTGAAAGGTCAAGCTCTGGAAGAAATAAGTGAAGACTTTCAGCCCAAATATCCAAATTTCCCCTTAAAGGAGTTCTGCAGTGAAACATATCATATCCCCTATCCAAAGGATAGGGGATAAGTTATATATCTCGGGGGGTCTGACCGCTGGGACCCCCCGACGATCTCCTGAACGGGGCCCTGGCAGTCTGCTGGAAGGGGGCGTGCCGACCCCTGCAAGGAGCAGCGGCAAACACACATCCCATAGAAATACATGGAGGGGGGGGCTTGTCGGCCACAGCTTCTTGCGGGGGTTCGGAACGGCAGCTTCCGGCAGACTGCCAGGGCCCAGTTCAGGAGATTGCGGAGGGCCCCAGTGGTCAAACCCTATCCCCTCTCTTTTGGGTAGGGGATATGTTATGTTTCACAACACTACTCCTGTTTGGCTCAATACGGTAATTTGTTTCCATATGAGGGGGGGGGGGGCAAGAGACGTCTCAACGATAATTTGGTTTCCATGAGTCCAGGAAAATTTCTACTTTATCAAACATTGGAGGATGATTTGGAAGTGCGCACAGTGGATTCTTCGGTAGATCCTCATATCAGCGTGATCCAATGACTTATACTTTCAGGGAATATATTCGACACTGGGGCCTAATTATGCAGGCGACATTATCTTGCTGGGGCCTCCATTATGTCAGAAAAAATAGCAATCATAACCTAACTCAATCTGAATTATTAATTATGGTCGAAAACAATTTTACAACCCTTGTGAATTGCCAAAAATATACAAACAATGCAATTATAGTACCAGTAGTGCTAGGAAGTAACTATGACAATACGGCTACAGCTACAAGGTGACATCTACATAGCCCGAGCTATATCGCTGGAGCACCATCATCATCATCAACATGTAGGAGCGCACGATATTACATCAGATTTCTGTCATTTTGAGTTGAACAGTCCCAAAAATGTTTTGTATCCATTAACACTTGCATGGAAAATTAATCCACACAAATAGACCTTCTAAGGGGTTTAATTGGCTTTAATATTGATACTTAGATTTCGATTGATGGTATTTTTACTCTTGGTACCGCCACCATCAGCTGGAGTGCTACACATCCTTTAGTGTTTATCCCGACACATGGCTCTATGTATATACTGCATTCAATTGCATGGGACAATGGTAAAGTAACAGGCACAACCATAAGTATAGTGCTCTGCCAAGGTAAAGCCATGAAGGGGATGCTACCTCTTCAAGTAAAACAATGGTACCAGAGACTGCTCATAGGGGAGCACAGGAAAGTGGACAGTCAAGTCAAGACACGGCAAGTTTTACACGTTTATTCTTAACAACAGGTTGTTCCAAACTAAAAAATTTATAATAAATTCCCTTTTTTGTTCCTTCGGAATTTCTTCCATTTTCTTTCAGTGCAAACAGAACTAGGTCAGAAATAAATAATAATACCGATTGAGAGAAACAGGAGCATAACATGAGACGTAAAATACAGGTGCTTTGGAATTCTAAAACTTGCAAAAGGTTCGTTCCCAAATGTAAAAATGTTGCATTGTTTGGATTATTTCGAATAATACTGATAGTGTTTGGATAAAAAAAATCTAAATCAATCTAAAATAAGGAGGGATAAAAGAATAGCACAACAACACAAGTAGGCCTGTATGCAGCTGCTATCGTACAGTCATAAAAGCTTAAAAAAAACCTTCAGCACAGACAGGTACGTGTCAACATCCAAATCAAGCGCCGGTAGAAAAGAACATCTAGCACGGATGTGCTGGTAAAAACGTAATGTTGAGTCTTTATTTCATAAAAACCGCAACGCGTTTCAAGTGCTAGCCACAGTCTTAATCATATCAAAGGGATGACTAAGAGTACAGATAGCACTCAAAATGCGCCACCGTAGTTTTAAAGGGGTACTACGCTGGAAAACATCTTATCCCCTATCCAAAGGATAGGGTTAGATGTCTAATCATGGGGCCCCGCCACTGGGGACCCCCACAATCTCCGTTGCAGCACCCCAGTCATCCAATGCACAGAGCAAACTCCGCACCATGCTGGATGACTGGCGACACCCCCTCCATTCAGGTCTATAGGAGGAGTCTCAACGGCGACATACTATTTATCAAGCCCCCTACCCATAGGCATGAATAGAGGGAACGTGGCGTGAAATCACAAACATTCTGTGTTCCGGACTGACCTGGAGATTGCGGGGGCTCCCTGGTGGCAGGACCCCCGTGATTAGACATCTTATCGCTTATCCTTTGGATAAGGAATAAGATTTTTTCAGGCAGGCGGAGTACCCCTTTAACCTGCACATCCGCACTGGACATTTTTTTTTTCCTCCAGTCTATGGCAACTATAACTCAATATTTATCCGGATTTACCCTACAAATTTTTTTATTTGTGGACAAAAAAATAAAAAGAGAGTAAAAAAAAAAAGACCTTTCCGGATAACATTTTCACTGGTCATTGATTAACCAAAACAAAAATATCAGCCCAACATTTTTTAACATCTATTGCGTCTAAACATCGATAGTGCCCAATAAAGTCCTACTGATCTGTATTGGTCATATGATTATTGGCTGATTATAAGGCCATTGATTTAGGTTATTTTGACGGGACTTACATACGGCTCCAAGAACCTCCATGTTGTATAGAGCAGTGTTTCCCAACCAGGGTGCCTCCAGCTGTTGCAAAACTACAACTCCCAGCATGCCCGATGCTGAAAGTTGTAGTTTTGCAACAGCTGGAGGCACCCTGATTGGTAAACACTGGTATAGAGCCATGATATGGCGCACAAAGATTAGATCCTACTCTACCACCACAGGCCTCGGGTTTCATACACGGGAACAAGGTGGTCAAGGCATACTCCCATCAGATGCTGTGTCACAGAGACATTGCTTCTAAAAACACAGCTTCTAGGAGAAGATAACTAGTATAATGCTGTAAAGAGCACCATATGGCGGCACATTTTATGACCTTTTGTATCGCTAATAAAACAGGCAAAAAAAAAAAAAAAAAAAAGCTATAAAAAAAGTCAAAAACCATAATTAAATATTGATTGTTTAAACATTTTTAAACAATCAATATTTAAATAAAATCAATTTACATTGCCACAATTTAAAGGAGAAGCAAATAACCTCTTCAGTTTGCAGCAATATGTGATCACCCCAGTTGTTTTTTCTTTTTGTTTTTTTTTTTCCCCACTATTCCTAACACCTACAGTGAATGTTTTCTCGGCATTTTGTAGTAAAAATCCATATTATGCCTTACTGTGAAGTAGTAGTATTTTTTTTAGCAATACATTTTATGTAAGATGAAAAAAAAAAAAAAAAAACACCATACATCCCTTATAATTTACACCAATCTGCGCTTTGCAGACAGCCACCTGCCGAAATATTCCCATTAATTTACGTCAGTACCTAACTGCATTCGGTATACTCAACCAAATCATTACGAAATTGCACAACTTTCTCTAAGCCATAAAGCACTTTTTAATGCGCCCTCCACAATACAAAGAGAAATGAGGCTGGAAAAACCAGCTGGTCGTTTCTACTTCAAATTTACCGAAAAGCCAGCCATTACCATGGTATCTAAAGGAGTTGAATTCTCGCGGGTTGACAAAAAAATTGCCGATAAGCAGGGTTAAAAACAAATGGAAATTTCGTAGAAATTCCACCAGAATTCCGAATGACTTGCGGTAAAGTGTGAGCACACTATCGATCAGCGGTTGGGTTTGACCGGTCAATTTTCGTAACCCTCAGACTGTCCAATGAACCTTTGGAAAACACTGCTCCCTGCAAAGGAGGCCACCGAGAAGGAACCCCCGAATGCGCCAAACACTGTTGAGAAGCCCAACATAAACACGCCCCAGACACCACTTAGTATGTCCATACCAACATCCGGTATGGCACAGATTGTGTAGTAGGGGAAGCTGGCCATGTCACATAGGAATCTCGTTGGCAGCCTAAGTATGAGACATACAACTGACAAAGCATTGTCGAGGACACGCACGAAGCCGCAGAGGATGTTACCGAAGACTCGGAGGACGTCGTAAGGAATGTTCAGCAAGACTTTGCTCAGGGCGAAGACGTAGGTGGTGACCGCAGTCCAGATCCAGCACAGTCGGCCGAGGATCACATTAAAGACTTGTTTTAAGAGGAACCATACCAAGCACAGGACGCTCTTTATGACTTCATACACAACAGAGAAGATGAACTGGAAAAACCTAACAAATGCTCCTGGGGTCTGAACTGGTGGTTCCTCCTCAGTCTGGGTTGAGGCTTCAGATGTTGATCTCAGTTCGGGATGGACGGCGCCACCACCACACTGGCCGGCAAACAACTTCACATCACCAGACAGCTGGTTTTCCAGTTCCTCCACCGAGACCTGCTCTAGACCTTCTACGTCTCCAGTTCTCTTAATGACCCCTAAGGACCAAGTGTCGGGGGCGCTACAGCACGCCGCGAGCCAGACATATTCGGGAACGCTGACTTTATCGTTTATTTTGGTATCGGATGGGACGGCTCCGGCAAGAAGGTGAAGGTTCTCTCCGTTCTCGCAATGAGGCAAGAATTTCTCCTTAACCAGTTGGTCCACATCGGTCGCCCATTTCTCCTTGAAGTCCGGCATCAACGGCACAGAGCTGGTGAGAGCCGGTGAAGCTTTATGGTAGAGCAGGCCAGGCTGGTAATCTGTTGAGGCGTAGTCTTCTTCTAAGGCTTGCTTTGTTCCTAGGCCGGGAACCTTCTCCGTCACGTCAGATCCTTTGCTGACTTCATCCAAACTGCTCTTTGAGTCGTCTACCTGTAAGGACCAGAAGATAAGGGCTGTCAGTATAGGCAAAAACGATGACTAAGCAACATAAGAGAGTCTCTTCAGCACAAGTGCACACTTAAAAAAAGAGTACGGCAAGTATCAACAGAAAGGTTAAAAGCAAAAGAACACTGGAATGTGGCCTATCCCTTATTGAAGAGGTTGTCTGCTTTTGAAAACCAAGTGTCCAATACCTTATTAAGGGAACCAGGGTGACTTTAGCTGTTGCAAAACTACAACACCCAGCATGCCCGGACAGCCAAAGGCTGTCCGGGCATGCTGGGTGTTGTAGTTTTGCAACAGCTAGAGGAACCCTGGTTGGGAAACACTGCAATAGATAGATAAGAGTTATATAGAACTACTATGACCCTTTTGTCCAGTAGGTGGCAGTGAAGGGCAAGTTTTTGTTTCTCCCGGAGGAGAGCTACTTTGCATACTTTTTGTCCCATGAAGCATTGCATGGCTAATAAGATTCCATACACTTAATTCCATGTCACACATAAGTATTTACTATAATGTACATTATTTTGATGGATGGCTAAGGCTTCTTTAACACTGCCATTGTGACACGGCAGTGTGATGTCTGTCGGGGAACCTGGGGAGAATAGCGGGAGGAAAAATACATGATACAACTTTTTTTTTACTCCCGCTACTCCCATTAAAAAAAAAAAAAAAAACGACGCCCGACAGACCCCATAATAGTAAATGGGATCTGTCAGGATCCGTTGTGCAGTGTCAAAAATAGTGTACGTTAAAGCACAAAAAAGTACCTGACGGACGTTTGATGACGGGGCACAACGTCAGTGTGAAAGGGGCCTAACATAGTAGCACATTATTTTTTCTTTTTACATATCACTGTCTGCAATGCATTATTGTTTGACTTTGCTTTTATAATGTGTGTAGGAAAGTTAGTGTAGCATTGGGTATGATGTATAGTGTAGGGCCACCCGTGTGGTATGGTTAATTGTATTAATTTATTGTTTGACAGTTTTTAGAATGTATGCAGGAATGTTAGTGTAGCATGTGGTATGATGAATATATAGTACCTGTGCTGTCAGTTGTACTGTAATGCTATGTATGGTAATTGTATTAATTTATTGTGCGCTGCTTCCTAGCCTGCACTTAGTCACAGTACATTGAATGTATGTTGATGACTGATAACTTTATTAGCAATTTTCAATAAAACAAAAAACACTTTTTTTTTTGCTAAACACATATTGAAATGCTCTGTGTTTTATTTGCGGTACCGCAGCATTATTTTATTTTTAATTTACTGTGAATGCCCAAAATTGTGATACAAATGGTGCGGTTTTACCACAATTTATATACACACAAATTTTCTGTTTCTATGCTCTGGTGCAGGATGGACACCAACGGGACCCGATGGGTTCTATCGACTTTAAATGGGGTCTCTTAGGTTTCTGCCTGGTGTCCATTGCTTCACAGGCCATGCAGGATTCAGTTATTTGAATGGACTGATGTGAACATGGCCTTACCCATTTAGCTAGATTTTCTATATGCTGTATAGAATACAGACACTTTCTAAATAAAGGATGAGCACCACGTACATGTTCAGTGAAGATAAAGTCGTTTTATTAGCCCCCCTCCCCATCCCAGATTTTAGCTTTCCTCCTTGTCTGATGACCTTGATACATGATGGAGACGCATAAATGCTCTCCTGAGTGACAGCACGGTCAATAAGAGCCTTCAGCAAAAAAATCCTAATGCTTCTCAATGAGCAATGAAACATGCGAAACATGGGGAGCAGCCGGCGCGGTGCAGGACATACTGATGGACGGCCATTTAACGCTATTAGCAGATGCTCGAAAATGCAATCTACCAAAGTCTACTGTTTCATCAGGGACGTCTTAGAGGGTGACTCAGCAGCTTTAGGTATTGATTCAGGGACATAATGAACAGCTTCACTACAGGCACCAAAAATGCTCAGTCCATAAAAAAAAAAAAAATGTATTGTTATATTTACTTATGTATCTTTATTTACACACACATACATTATATATATTATATATATAGAAATAATTTAATATATATAATATGTATAAATATCTTTTTGTAAGGATTTCACCCTGGGGATAGCTCTGGGATCGTCTGACACCGCCACAGGACACGTTTCTACTTAATTCAGGAGGCAAACAACAGTTATTTATGCAAGCTTTATTAGACAGGTTGCAGGATAAATAAAAACATAAGGCTGGGTTCACACTACGTTTTGTCCCATACGGGAGCGCATACGGCAGGGGGGAGCCAAAACCTCGCGCTCCCGTATGTGACCGTATGCGCTCCCGTATGTCATTCATTTCAATGAGCCGACCGGAGTGAAACGTTCGGTCCGGTCGGCTCATTTTTGCGCCGTATGCGCTTTTACAACCGGACCTAAAACCGTGATTGACCACAGTTTTAGGTCCGGTTGTAAAAGCGCATACGGCGCAAAAATGAGCCGACCGGACCGAACGTTTCACTCCGGTCGGCTCATTGAAATGAATGACATACGGGAGCGCATACGGTCACATACGGGAGCGCGAGGTTTTAGCTCCCCCCTGCCGTATGCGCTCCCGTATGGGACAAAACGTAGTGTGAACCCAGCCTAACACAGGAACAAACAAAATCCTAGACCATCCAGTCACTAACTACACAACCCAGCATGCCCTGACCATCAACTGGAGGGCTTTTCCCTGCCAGTTAAACATGTGTCCTGCAACCTTTAACTCACAGCGTTTGCAGCCTCTTGCTGTGTGTTCCAAGACTCCTTGTCTGTGCAATTCACTGTTTGGGGGGGGGGGGAGTCACTCACAGCGCCTGGCTGTGTGCTCCTCGCAAGGAAGCCTGCCTCCCTCCTTTACAGCCACCTTGCTGTCTTTTGGGGAGAGCAGAGACTATTCTGTTTTCTTTCTTTATATGCAGACTTCTGCTGGCCTCATTAATTAGGCACCTGATGAGCATCTCTGCTAGCTCACCTAGGATAAAGGTCTGTATATGATATATATATGACAGAGAGAGATTTATGTTTGCAATTCCATTTGCCACAAATACACACACAGTAATCAGTTGTGCTACTGCAACGTGTGAACAAAGCCTAAGCTGTTCAAAGGCCTGTTCACATTGGCCAATCTATTGTCGGGATTCAGTCATTTCCCAGTAATGGTAACATGACTGACAGAGTAACTGCAGTAAAGGATCATCAATAAAGCTATGGTTTACTATCATGCACCTGAATAATCTCCAGCACGACATCTATACATGTAGATGTCACAGTTCTGCCTGCTCTATAAAAGTGGCCAGAAACAGCTCAGCTGACCAACCTTCTAACATTTATGGGGGTGTCCCAACCTTACCCTGATTTCAACACAGCTGATCCCTTTGTACTGGGAAATAAGCTGCTTTCAGGCTCCTTTCTCCCAATTCAGACCAAATGCACACTCAGTCAAGCCGAGCATGCATGTATATTGGGAGGGTTGGGAGAAATAGCTGTTGGCCAAATGATTGTCTAGCCAACAGATATCTTAAAAGGGGTACTCCGCCCCTAGACATCTTATCCCCTTCTCAAAGGATAGGGGATAAGATGTCTGATCATGGGGGTCCTGCTGCTGCCCCCCCCCCCCCCGTAATCTCCCGCAGCACCTGGCGGTCTAAACAAACACCGGATTCCTGCGGCAGTGGTCGTGACATCATGGCCATGCCCCCTTCTGACATCACTTCATGCCCTCTCCATTCATGTCTATGGGAGGGGGGCATGTCTGAGACATGAATGGAGGGGGTGTGATGTCACATTATGAGGGGCGTGGCCGTGACATCACGCTCACGGCCTCAGGCTCTGAGCGTTCTGAACAAAATGTTCACAACGCTGGAGCACCGGAGTACCCCTTTAAAGCCGGCCATACACTTTAGATAGCTGTCAGATAAATGCAACTTTCTTTCCCGATCACCACATACACATGTACACTCCGCTCAGCCTAGCATTCACATCTTTTTACAATTGATAGAGGGGGGTTCAAGCAGTTGAAATCCAAATGCCAGAAAGCTGTTTCCCCTAGCCCCTACATCTGTCATTGGGGGAAGAGTCAGGACACTTTAGATGGTCAGCCAGTCCCACCAAAATTATTGGGTTTGGTCACGGTTTACCAAATTGAAGGCCTGTAAAATTTGATTACCTATCCCCCAGAATAGGCTATTAATACTAGCTGGGGTCAACTCCTGGCATTTAAGTGAATGGGACAACAATGCAGTACTACAGCCCTATTCAAACAACCGATAAGTGCTTATGAGTAAGGGGTAAACCCCAAAACACGTCTAGCTTTTTAAAATGCCTTTTTGTATTAAAGTGCTTTTACTTGGATATATAAAAGTGATATTTACAGGACTATGCGGAACGCTGGGAAATTACATAGTTTTGGGTATTCAACTCGCCGCACTTGTCAGAGGTCCGGGTGCCCCAAGGAATGACGAGCGGACGGTGAGCTGACGAACCTGGTGTGTTACAATTTGGATACAGATATATCCAGACATTTAGATATAGTCACTTTGCACATATGTTCACACCCTGTCACTGACAAATCACTAGCGTGACACAAGAACCACGGCGAACACTGCATCAGCAGCCCGTGGTATTTTTCTACAGAACCTGTTATATGGAATATGACAAATGGGCTGTGCGGAGCTTCTGTAACATTTATATCCAATGACCAATGGTGACAGATTGGTGCATCATAAAGCTCATACATATATGTCGTTGCTGTACAGTTTATGTAAAGTGGTTATACTCCTGATGATGTCAGCTCAATGGGAGAGATAGGAAGGTGGAATCATTCGGACACTGCCAGAGTGTTTTAGTATAAAACATCATAGGTCAATTGTCTCCAAACTGTGGAACTCCAGCTGTTGCAAAATTACAACTCCCAGCATGCCCGGGCCCGGACAGCCTTTGGAGTTGTAGTTTTGCAACAGCTGGAGTTCCACCATCATAGATGAACCACCTGATCTCACAGACGAATAATGGGATCTAGGCAGATCCCACAGATGCCATAGCTGCCACCATAGCAGATGGTTTACACTGCCAGCTTTGCCCTAAAGTTATAGGTGCTACAGCCATTTACATAGGCTCATGGATCAGAGACACTCTTTACAACAGGCGGCCATCATCAGAGCTATACCTTAGTAAGTAAATATATTAGGAATGTCCCGATACGAGTAGCGATACTTTATTCAAGTAATCACCGATACCAATTATCGATTATGTGATGTGACAGATGGCTCTAGACTAGTGAGGTCTTAGGTGAAAGTGAAACAGGAGGCCCTCACTGACCCTCATCATTAAGATATGCCCCAATTAGTTAGGTGGGGAATCCCACTATTAGGTAGAAGCCCCCAGTAGGTAGGTGGGGAATTCCCTCTATTAGGTACAAGCCCCTATTAGGTAGGACATTCCCCTATTAGGTACAAGCCCCCAGTCGGTAGCTGGGGAATTCCCTATATTAGGTACAAGCCCCTATTAGGTACAAGCCCCCAGTAGGTAGCTGGGGAATTCCCTCTATTAGGTACAAGCCCCCAGTAGGTAGCTGGGGAATTCCCTCTATTAGGTACAAGCCCCTATTAGGTACAAGCCCCCAGTAGGTAGGTGGGGAATTCCCTCTGTTTGGTAGAAGCCCCGACCTTTCTCCCGCACCTGTGCTGAGGCCTCTGCATCCTCTGCTCTGTTAGTGGTGCAGGACCTTCTCTTGACTCCTTTAGACTTAGTGAATCCTTAGGTGAAAGTCGAACATGAGTACCTCACAGACCCTCAAAAATAAGATTCCCCTGGTAGTTAGGTAGGGAATCCTCCCAATTAGGTAGAAGACCGCAATAGGAAGGCAGGAAATCCTCCTATTAAGAAAAAGAACCCACTAGTTAGATAGGAAATCCACCTTATTAGGTAGAAGCCCCCAGTAGGTAAGAAATCCCACCTATTAGGTAGAAGCCACCAGCAGTTAGGTAGGAAACTTCCTATTAGGAATATCTATTATACTATGGTGATGGTTACAGGAACCTTTGTTGATTTATTTTTCATCAAGTACTTTAGTATGTACAGGAGTCAGGGCACAATCTAAAGGAATTATTAGTCTATTCCAACCTGATGACTTGTATGGTTACAAGGTATGTGCCTCGCCCTAACTACAGCCACGGTTTCTGGCACGTATAAGGCCGCACAAATCTGGTATGTCAACAGAGGAGACAATAGAGTCAGAAAATAGTAGATTTTTTTTAAATACCTTTTGTCATTTCTTGTTACGCCTACGTGTTCAATTTTACCTATACTAAATAAACTAATAAATATTTGCTTTCATATTGACCACTAGATGGCAGCACCAGGGGCTTTGCTGTAATAAAGAAAAGCCTCTCACTTTACAGCCTGTGGTAAAAGTAAATATTAGGATTTCCTTATCGCTAGTAAGCAGAAGGTTAGCGAGAAATATAGCAGGTCTATTGTACTGCATGAGCCTAGATAAGCTGCTTTTACAACAGCAGTAACAAAAAGGAAGGAGGAGCGATTGGAAACCCAGGGAATCAAAGATGGCCCCCCCCATAACTGCACAATTCATGTTCTGGTCCGGATAATGGAGCGGAACTATGAAGAGGGATGGAAAGGTGAAAGTTTTTTTTTTTTTTTTAGTTTTTTTATTTATTTATTTTTACGGATGGGGGAAAACTACGTCTCTCTGCCTACTGATCGCGTGGCGTCTGCGGACGCCACGCGGTCAGTAGGCAGAGAGACGTAGTTTTCTATAATAGGTTCATTTAAAAAAATACATAAAAAATACACAAAAAAATTCCTCTCACCTTTCCTACCATGCAGCTATTCTGCATGTCCGTGCAGAATTCCGCTGCGGCAGGGTCCTATTGATTTCAATGGGATTTTGCCGCACTGTGCACATGGTGGAATTTCCACGCCATTTATTTCTACTGCGGGAATCCCGATTCCGGTGTCCACAAAAAGACTAGACTAGTCTATTCTTTCTGCATAGACCACTCTATGAGTCGGCGCACTTCCGAGCGATCCTAGTGCCCGACAGATTTCTCAAACGTGCGGAATGTCCGCCCGTGTTTTCCGGACGGACATGTCGCACATTTTACACTGTGTAACCATGTCCGAATGGGGACATTTGCACGAATACAAGTACTGTACAATTTCAGGACATCCCTATCAGGAAGCTTAGAACGGAAGAAGAAAACCATAACCTATCAGGCATCATTTAGGTCTCAATAATGAACATATAAAAAGGTAATTTTCAGATTAAATGGATTTGGACTTAAAGGGGTACTCCGGTGGAACATTTTTTTTTTTTTTTTTTTTTTTTTAAATAAACTGGTGCCAGAAAGTTATACAGATTTGTAAATTACTTCTATTAAAAAATCTTAATCCTTCCAGTACTTTTTAGGGGCTATATACTACAGAGGAAATGCTTTACTTTTTAGATTTCTCTGATGTCACGACCACAGTGCTCTCTGCTGACCTCTGCAGTCCATTTTAGGAACTGTCCAGAGCAGCATATGTTTTACTTTGGGGATTTTCTCCTGCTCTGGACAGTTCCTAAAATGGACAGCAGAGGTCAGCAGAGAGCACTGTGGTCATGACATCAGAGAAATCTAAAAAGTAAAGCATTGTCTCTGTAGTATATAGCCCCTAAAAAGTACTGGAAGGATTAAGATTTTTTAATAGAAGTAATTTACAAATCTGTTTAACTTTCTGGCACCAGTTTATTTAAAAAAAAAAAAAAGTTCCACCGGAGTACCCCTTTAAGGACATATTGATAAAACTTTGGCCATTGTGTCCAAATCTGTAAGACCTCTTCAACGGCAACTAAAGTGTAAATACAGGTTCCTTATCTTTGCGGCGCCTGCAGCCCTGAAGGAAAGGTGTGTCCCTATTCTCCACATGAGAGGGAAAGCAAAAAGGACAGGAGCGGCGTTACCACGCCTTAAAGCGTCCAGGGCAGATAGATCACAGTGCGGCCCATAATAAGCTGCCGAATATCAATGTGTGCCCAGAAGGGTGTAGACGGAATAGCTTATATAACAGTGGTGAGCAGCAGGGTTCGGTATAGTCATCCAAACGAACATGGAGGACGCCATAACACTATGGGGGAGATTTATCAAAACCTGTCCAGATGAAAAGTTGCTGAGTTGCCCATAGCAACCAATCAGATCGCTGCTTTCATTTTTAAAAAGGACCTCTGAAGAATGAAAGAAGCGATCTGATTGGTTGCTATGGGCAACTCAGCTACTTTTCCTCTGGACAGGTTTTGATAAATTTGCCCCAATGTGTGTGAGATGTAATTACCGGATGGATAACAGGTCACTGTGGAAAATAAAGCCTCTCATTACGTAGGTGTGACTGCAGTCAAGAGGTCATGTACATGGGCGGACTACACCTTTATAGAATCACTAAGTTTTATAGGGTTGTAATTTGGCATATATATATATATATATATATATATATATATATATATATATATATATATATATATATATATAGACTTCTATAGGGCACTAGTGTAGGGGTACTCCAGCCTAAGACATCTTATCCCCTATCCAAAGGATAGGGGATAAGATGTCTGACCGTGGGGGTCCCACCACTGTGGACCCCCGTAATCTTGCATTCGGCACCCACCTTTGGGCTGCTTGCCGCGCTGCCAGCTCACAAACTAACGGGTGCCGACCACGGGGCCGGAGTAGCGTGACGTCACGCCCCCTCCCATAGACTTGCATAGTGGGGGCGGGGCATGACATCACACGGGGGCGGAGTCGTGATGTCACTATACTCCGGCCCCGTGGTCGGCACCCGGCAGTTTGTGAGCTGGCAGCTCAAAGAGGTAGGTGCCGAATGCAAGATTGCAGGGGTCCCCCGCGGTCAGACATCTTATCCCCTATCCTTTGGATAGGGGATAAGATGTCTTAGGGCCGGAATACCCCTTTAGGGTACGTTCACACGCGCAGATTTTTTTTAGCGGGTTTTCCGCTGCGTATTTGAAAGTGGGCGGGCTCTTCTCGGCTGTCCGCGGCGGAATGTACACTGCGGAAAATCCGCAGCAGACCCCATTGAAGTCAATAGGGACTGTGGCCATAAATTCCGCCACGGAAAATCTGCTGCGGACAGCCAAGAAGAGCCCGCCCACTTTCAAATACGCAGCGGAAAACCCGCTAAAAAATCCCCGCGTGTGAACGTACCCTTAAGCTGTAGGCTTGTTAGTCTTGTTCTGGTACATCAGATGCCATGCTGCAACGCACTTCACCTTTAGATCCATTGGGGGAGATTTATCAAAACCAGAGTACAGTGCTCTCTCAACTTACAATGGCCTCAGGTTACAATTAGGGGTGAGCGGCAGGGGCCATATTCGAATTTGCGATATTTTGCGAATATAGCGACGATTATTCGTCCTATGTATGCGAAATGCGCATATTCCCTATGTTCATTCACTTTTTTCCCCATGTGAAAATGGTCATTAAAAATTTGCATGTGAAAAATAAAACACCAAAAAAACGAATATTCCTCATTACGAATATATAGCACTATATTCTAAATATTTGCGAAATCAAAAAGTGCTGATATTTGCGATAAAAATTCGCATTATGAATATTCGTGCTCAACACTAGTTACAATATTTTCGGTCTTTTCTGGACCATTGTAACTTGAAACCAGACTCAACATACAATTCTACGGACAGTCCAGATCTGTGATGTGTCAATGGCTGAAAGAACTGACCAATCAGAATGGACATTTCACTGGTGTCTGGTAGCGCCCCCTTCAGTACAGTGAGGTATTACATGTTCTGTACTACTCTTTACCTGTATTACTGAAGTGTATGCACTGACTGGTGTCTGGTAGCGCCCCCTACAGTACAGGGAGGTATTACATGTTCTGTACTCTATGTGTGCCAGGGTTAGCTGCTCCTTTGGTCACCAAGTGAGGGCGGCTCCATGTTACTTTTTTAGGACACTGTGTACTGTACAGGACCCTGAAGAAGCTCCTGTCCTCTACATAGACAGTGATTACAGCTCCAGCAGATCTTTATTACTTTTATATGTAAGGATTTGCTTTATCTATATTTGTTATCTACTTATTTTTCTTTAATCCTCACTTTTTCCTATTTTTGGATGACATTTTGGTAGCTTCAGAACCAATTACCAGGTTTCCATAGAGTTCTGGTCTCAACATACAATGGTTTCAACATACAATGGTCGTCCTGGAACCAATTAATATTGTAACTTGAGGGAACACTGTATAGGAAGAAGGACTCCTGCTGAGAGTTGTAGCTTTGCAACAGCTGGAGGCACACCGTTTGGAACACATGGCCTTTAAGCCTTCGTCATTCTGGTTGCAGCTGCAGAACAGCCGCACATTACACGATGTTCCTTCCTTATAATGAAGCATTATGTATTCGGAACAGAATGAAGCCGTGCCGAGGAGCAGCAGCGGGCACACCCATCCAGGGTATTCATATCAGTATCCTGGCAAGCTCCACAACTAACTGCTATCTCCGTGCTGCCAGACACCGCCGCCATCCACATGACTGATCTCGTCTAACCAACTCACAATATCAAAAAGGAAAATATTAGTAGCTTATAAACACCCAAAATACAGGGATCTGCCGCATATATATTCGTCCCTACCAGACGTGCGACGGCTGCCACTAGAGACACCTATAGAGAAGCAGCTGCCCGGGATCAGACAAGCATATGGCGTATTCTCTACTAAGTAGCCTGCACTAGGCTTAAGGTACCGCATAAAATTCAGAGGGGATATGCCGGATTAGAAAGACACGAATGATGTCTTACCAGGGTTGTGTCTGAATATGTAGAAATGAATGGGAGCTGAGCTGCAGTAACCCAGAACAGCCACTATACAAAGTATGGCGCTGTCAGCTTTGGGCCCCATTCACACTGCGGAATTTCCATCCGAAAAAATCTCTGGGTGGTCATTCTGCAGGCATCACTAGAAGAAGCAGGTGCTAGAACCGCTCAGAAACGTGCTGTCTCCATAGACGGCAATGAATTACCAAGCGGGTTTGCCAGAAAGAAAAAATTCCGTATGGAATTCAGACAGAGATTCCAGAGCAGCAGAGTCCCATTTTATTCAATGGGATTCTGCTGCGCACACAGCGGAATTTTTGTGCCAGATGTTTCTGATGCTGAAATTCCGTTTTCCGTTCCGCAGAAAGAACGAACCTGTACATTCATTATGCGGACTCCGCATGGAATCCATAGCCATCTGAGGGTGGGTTCACACCACGATTTTACTATATGGTTTCGGCATACGGTTTCATAAAAAAATAAAAAATTTTTTTAAAAGTATGCAACCGTACAGAAAACCGTTCAACATAGACTTCCCATTCAAAACTGTATGCACCATAATGTATACAGTTGTCTCAGTTTTTCAAACCATACCGTTTTTAACTTTTTTTTTTCCAGCCAGAAAACCGTGGCTTACCATGGTTTTTGGTCCCGGTGAAAAACTGTATACATGTTTTTTTACATGGGAGTCAATGGGAACCGTATGTGCGTACGGTTCCATACGGTTTTCACCATACGGTTTTTGGCTTTGCTCAGTTTTTTTTCTTGCAATTTCAATCAAACAAGTGAAACTTTATTCATAATGGAGTGAAAAGTTAAAAATGTATACTTTTTTTCTTAAAAAACTGATGCAAACCGTATACAGATAAAAATTTGTACACACGTTTTGATACAGTTAAGGGTAGGTTCACACCACGTTTTTTTCAATAGTTTTTTTAAACCATATTTTTGATAAAAAAAAGACGGATTCCTCAAAAACTGACTAAACTGTATCAAAACGTGTGTACAAAGTTTTATCTGTATACGGTTTTAAAAATGATGTCCGGTTGCATCAGTTTTTTAAGAAAAAAAACGTATATGTTTTGAACTTTTCACTCCATTATGAATAAAGTTTCACTTGTTTGATTGAAATTCCAAGAAAAAAAACTAAGGTAAAAACTGGATGGAACTGTAGGCACATACAGTTCTGTACAGTTCCAAAAAAAAAAAAAAAAAAAAAAACACGTATACGGGTCAATACGATTTTTCACCTGGACCAAAAACCATGATAGGCCACGGTTTTCTGTCCAGAAAAAAAAAAAAGTAAAAAACCGTATGGTTTGAAAAACGGAGACAACCGTATACAATATGGTGCATACGGTTTTGAATGGAAAGTCTATGGCCACGGTTTGCGGTACGGTTGCATACGTTTTTTTTTTAAATGTATCCAAAAACTGTATAGAAAATCGTGGTGTGAACCCACCCTTAGTCAGGTTTTGAGGAATCCATTTTTTATCAAAAACCTGATCCAGGAACTGTATTGCAAAAACGTGGTGTGAATGCAGCCTAAAAAACGTCTGGTCCTAGCACCGGCATATTATGTAGGCGCCCGCACAGCGACATTCCAGACGTGTGAACATAGCCTAAAGAGTTTGAAAACAGAAATTCTTCCCTGTGCATAGTGCAACAGAATTTCATGGAAAACAATGGAAATTTGCGAGTAGAGTTTTTCCGCCGTGTGAATGGGGCCGTTGTCTGTATTATCCTGGGCCTACGGATCTGGCAAGCAGCTGACTGGCGGGGTGTCAGGTGTGGGGAACC
Organism: Hyla sarda; assembly: GCF_029499605.1. NCBI lineage: Eukaryota > Metazoa > Chordata > Amphibia > Anura > Hylidae > Hyla > Hyla sarda. The sequence goes on along the minus strand of NC_079190.1, from coordinate 33,070,315 downwards.
CCACTGCTCACTTGTTCATTACTTATCTTGAGTATAGGCTATTAAAGGGGTAATCCAGGATAAGAAAATTACAGCTGGTTTCTTCCAAAAACAGCACCACCCCTGTCCTCAGGTTGCGTGTGGTATTACAACTTGTCCCCATTCACTTCAATAAAACTGAGCTGCAATACCACACGCAACCTGAGGACAAAGGTGGTGCCGTTTTTGAAAGAAATTAGCACTGGTTTTCTAATCCTGGACAATACCTTAAGGGTGCATTCACACGGGCGGATTTAGCTGCGGATCCGCTGACAAAGGCCCTTAAAGTGCTGCCCTCTTTGTGCCTGCTAATAGCGGCAATTCACCGCTACCAGCAGACACACTGTGAAGTGCGAGTCGCAGTGTATCCGCACATCCCGCACATCGCGGCCGCTCCCCCGTCTCCCTGAGCTACACAGCGGCCGCGATGTGTGCGAGTACACTGCAGGGTAACTCGCACTTCACAGTGTGTCTGCTGGTAGCGGCGGATTGCCCCTATTATCAGGCACAAAGAGGGCAGCACTTTAGGGGCCTTTGTCAGCGGATCCGCAGCTAAATCCGCCCGTGTGAATGCACCCTAAGGGTACGTTCATACAGGCGGATTTATTTGCGGGTTTTCCACTGCGTATTTGAAAGTGAGCAGGCTCTTCTCGGCTGTCCGCAGCAGATTTTCCACAGCGGAATTTACGCTGCTAAAAAAACGCTGCAGTCCCTATTTACTTCAATGGGGCTTGCGGCGGATTTTCAACAGCGTAAATTCCGCCGTGGAAAACCTGCTGCGGACAGCCGAGAAGAGCCCGCCCCCTTTCAAATACGCAGCGGAAAACCCGCAAAAAGATCCGCCGGTGTGAACGCACCCTTAAAGTCTACAACAGTGTTTCTCAATCTTTGTATTTCCAGCTGTTGCAAAACTACAACTCCCAGCTTGCCCGGACAGCCAACGGCTGTCCGGGCATGCTGGGAGTTGTAGTTTTGCAACAGCTGGAGGCTCACTGGTTGGAAAACACTGGTCTACAGTGTACTACATTCAGCCACCAGTTATCTTATTTCCAGGGAGTATTGAATTTATTATTAGAGGGTCCTGGCTTCCAAGATGCTGTACATACAGGGGTCAAGTCCTGCAGGAGTGCGTGGGAACTGAGTTTCTGCACTTTTTTCCACAGTAGGAACACCATTTCCATTAGCAGGAGTCCTGCAGAACCAGCCATTGAGTGCAAATCATGGGTGAGTTCCCTCACACTTTTTTCCCAGGACTTGACCCCTGTGTACATATGATATGGGGTTAAAATACATAACACAAACAAAAAGTAAAATAAGTGTAAAACAGAGTAAACGACTAATACAAAGGGAGATAAGGCCCCACCTGTGAGTCTACAGTCAATAGTCTTCTACAATTACAATAGGCGGCCAGAATGGGCCCGTTCAGCATCTTAAAAGGATAGTCAGAGCCATGTGTACAATGGTATCTCTCCCCCCCCCCCGTAGGGCATTTCATTCATTCGAGGGCATAATCCCCCCTCCATTCCTGTGATCAGTGGGGGTCCCAGCAGTCAGGCCCCCCCGTGGATAGGGGATAACACCATTAAACTTCCCAGCTCTCTCAATACCCTCATACCCATACACACTCTTCAATGGAAAGAGTTAGGCCTAGTTCACACCAGCAATGGGCTTTGAGCCCATTCAAGCTATGGGACTTAAAGGGGCACTCCAGTGGAAAAAAAAAAAATAATTCAATAGAGCTGGTGCCAGAATGTTAAACAGATTTGTAAATTACTTCTATTAAAAAAATCTTAATCCTTCCAGTACTTATTAGCTGCTGAACACTACAGAGGAAATTCTTTTCATTTTGGAACACAGTGCTCTCTGCTGACATCACGAGCACAGTGCTCTCAGCTGACATCTCTGTCCATTTTAAGAACTGTCCAGAGTAGGAGAAGAACCCCATAGCAAACATACGCTGCTCTGGACAGTTCCTAAAATGGACAGAGATGTCAGCAGAGAGCACTGTGCTCCAAAACGAAAAGAATTTCCTCTGTAGTTTTCAGCAGCTAATAAGTACTGGAAGAATTAAGATTTTTTTATAAAAGTCATTTACAATTCTGTTTAACTTTCTGGCACCAGTTGATTCAAGAAAAAAATTAAAAATGAAAAAAAAAAAAAAGTTTTCCACGGGAGTACCCCTTTAATCTTTCCAGTACTGATCAGCTGCTGTATGCTCCAGAGGAAGTTCTTTTCAGTCTGACCACAGTGCTCTCTGCTGACACCTCTGTCCATATCAGGAACTGTCCTAAGCAGGAGAGGTTTGGTATGGAGATTTGCTCGTACTCTGGGTAGTTCCTGACGTGAACAGAGGTGTCAGCAGAGAGCACTGTGGTCTGATTGCAAATAACTATACAACTTCCTCTGGAACATACAGCAGCTGATAAGTACTGGAAGGATTAATAATTTTTATTTATAAGTAACTTAAAAATCTGTAACTTTTTGGCACCAGTTCATTTGAAAATAAATAAATAGTACCTCTTTAAGCAGAGAAAAAGATATACAATATATAAAAATATATTTTTCTCCGCTCAACTACAAGCTGCGCAAAACTACGGACACCTGACGGAAACCGGGCGGACCCCATTTAAAGTCAGCAGAACCTGTCAAACTTGCAGTGACTGATGTTCCCGAACCCGTTGAGGTTTGTTCGGCCCAAAAAAAAAAAAAATTTAAAAAAATAAAAAATAAATTAAATTAAAAATAAATTAAAAATAAATAAAAAAGGGCTAAATGGGTCAGAGCACAAGATTGGTGTGAATTTAGTCTAAGCCTTCGCCAAACACTTCTGGTGAGGACATACTACGCAAGAACAAAATGAATCAGGATGTTCATAAAGGAGAGTCCGGAATCCCCTATATACATTAGACAGCTGGCCCTAAACACCTAGATCATTAGGTTAAAGCGGTAGAAAAAAAAAAAAAGCTGATTTCTCAAAAATAACAGCACCGCTCCTGTTTTCAGGTTACACGTGGTATTGCAACTCGGCTCCGTTCGCTTCAATGGAACTGAGCTGCAGTACCACACGTAACCTGAGGACAGGGGTGGTGCTGTATGAAGAAATCGGCTCTTTTCTAATCCTGCATAAAACCTTAAACAGTGCTTTCCAAACTGTGTGCCTCCAGCTGTTGCAAAACTAAAACTCCCTCTAATAATAAATGATAATAAATGCAATACTCTCTGGAAATAAGATAACTGGTGGCTGAATATAGTACTCTATAGACCAGTGTTTTCCAACCAGCGAGCCTCCAGCTGTTGCAAAACTACAACTCCCAGCATGCCCGGACAGCCAAAGGCTGTCCGGGCATGCTGGGAGTTGTAGTTTAGCAACAGCTGGAGGCACCCTGTTTGGGAAACACTGCCTTTAAAAGGAGTTATCCAGGAAAAAAAACTTTATATATCAACTGGCTCCAGAAAGTTAAAACAGATTAGTAATTTACTTCTATTAAAAAATCTTAATCCTTTCAGTACTTATGAGCTGCTTAAGTTGAGTTGTTCTTTTCTGTCCAAGTGCTCTCTGATGACACGTTTCTCGGGAGCTGTCCAGAGTAGAAGCAAGTCCCCAAAGCAAACCTCTTCTACTTTGTGCAGTTCCCGAGACAAGCAGAGATGTCAGTAGAGAGCACTGTTACCAGACAGAAAAGAACAACTCAACTTCAGTAGCTGATAATTATTGGAAGGATTAAGATTTTTAAATAGAAGTCATTTACAAATCTGTTTAACCTTCTGGAGCCAGTTGAACTAAAAAAAAAAAACTAAAACGTTTTTTCCTGGAATACCCCTTTAAGCCAACACTTATCTAATGTGAATGGCCTGCTTTAGGCTCCTTGCGCACAACGGTAGCGCAGACACAACACTGAACCAAACCTAGATCGCCATAGTCCACTCAGAATTGTTACCGCCGTAATACAGGAGCTAAGATGCTCATGTATTACAGCTGCGTGAAAGTGGCCCTGAAGTGCAGGTGCTGATTAGAGATGAGCGAACTTACAGTAAATTCGATTCGTCACGAACTTCTCGGCTCGGCGGTTGATGACTTTTCCTGCATAAATGAGTTCAGCTTTCAGGTGCTCCGGTGGAATGGAAAAGGTGGATACAGTCCTAGGAGACTCTTTCCTAGGGCTGTATCCACCTTTTCCAGCCCACTGGCGCACCGGAAAGCTGAACTAATTTATGCAGGAAAAGTAATCAACCGCCGAGCTGAGAAGTTCGTGACGAATTGAATTTACTGTAAGTTCGCTCATCTCTAGTGCTGATCTGATGATGATGATCGATATCTGATCTGTTAACTTCATTTATGTCAATAAGGCTTAGTCAGTGTTTGACGTGACAAAATGGGTAAATAAAAACCTGCAAAAAAAATAAAAAATTCTACAAAAAATAAATAAAAAATAAAAATATTCAGAAGATGAACATATTCTTATCCATGCAGTCTTAGGCCGTTCTTCTCCGTCAAAAATAAAAACAGACAAACAAA
>NC_079190.1:33025781-33060781 GCF_029499605.1 Hyla sarda | reverse complement strand
TGTGAGAAAACTGTCACACACAGGTTCAGACACTATATTATGAACTACACTAACTTTACAGCCCCTGTAGCATAGTCAAATAAAAAAAATTCCCGGAACACCCCTTTAAAATATTGGGCACAAAAATACAACAGTGTTCGTAGGTTTGGGTTGGTCCCCTGGGGAACAGGTAAGTCCTTGAATTGCACCGAGACAGGTCTCAAAATTGTGAACAGATTTGAGGGGAAATCATTGTGAGGCTGGGTTCACACCACGTTTTGTTAAATACGGTTCCCGTATACGGCTGGGAGGAGGGGGCGGGGCTTAATCGCGGTGCCCACACTCAGCCGTATTCGGGAACCGTATTTAATGCATGTCTATGAGCCGACCGGAGTGAACCGCAGTCTCCGGTCGGCTTCGTTTTCGGCCGTATGCGGTTTCCCGACCGTAGGCAAAAACGCCGTCGACCACGTTTTTGCCTGCAGTCGGGAAACCGCATACGGCCTAAAACGAAGCCAAGCGGAGGCTGCGGTTCACTCCGGTCGGCTCATAGACGTGCATTAAATACGGTTCCCGAATACGGCTGAGTGCGGGCACCGCAATTAAGCCCCGCCCCCCTCCTCCCAGCCGTATACGGGAATCGTAGTTAACAAAACGTGGTGTGAACCCAGCCTAAGCTTGTGGTGTTTTTTTTTGGCATCTTGAAGGTCCTGGTAATATTCGCATGTAACTTTAGGGTGGGTCAATTTTACTGGTGGGCACTAGGCACCGCAGTCCAATGCTGGGTATTGGGCTAGAGCAGTGTTTTTCCCAACCAGTGTGTCTCCAGCTGTTGCAAAACTACAACTCCCAGGATGACCGGACAGCCTTTGGCTGGAATGGGCTAGAATGAACCTAGGGCCGTCCAGGCATACTCTCCCACCCCATCTGCAATGGAAAGAAGCAAGTGCATGCTGGCTGGCACAGTTGCCAAGGCAACCACCCAGTGCCCATTGAGTAACATGCATGGACCCTCTTTCAAATTAATAAGACCTTTGCACAACACTCGCTGGGTATGGGACGGTTGCCTCAGGCACCCTACCACCAGTGTGCAGCCACGTCTTCTCCACGTCAGATCGGGCAGGAGAATATGCCAGGATGAATTACTGCAGGAGGCGGCATACACTGAAGCAGCATTTACATTCATCCTTTTTGCTGCCTCCTCCCACCATGACACACTCTGCAGAATTCCACCATCTAGGTGGAAACGATTCCATCCTGATCTTCCTGGTGCATCCAAGATGGGTTCGGTTTCTGTAAGGCGGCCGTCTCCAAACTGCGGCCCAGCAGATGTTGCAAAACTACAACTCCCAGCATGCCCGGACAGCCAACGGCTGTCCGGGCATGCTGGGAGTTGTAGTTTTGCAACATCTGGAGGGCCTCAGTTTGGAGACCGCCGGATTTTTTTGTAGCAATTGGGTGTCTGAGATGATGTATCACCATAGTATCTGATCTGTATCTAAATGATAGAGTATCTGAAAGTATCTCATCATAGTATCTACATCACATGCGTTACAACCAGCACTAGAGGTTTCCACTATGTATAAGAATGGATACAATGTTTATAAATAGAAACCGTTGTGATGTCTTTGTTTGGATACAATGTATCAAGTAGTATTCCTAATGCTAATGTCCCGAATATTTAGACTATAGTGCTATATATTCGTAATGATGAATATTCGTTTTTTTTCCCCCTTTTGTTTTTTCACCTGCAAATTTTCGCATTGGAAAAAAAAAATTAACAAACATAGCGAGTATGCGAATTTCGCAAACATAGGACGAACAATCGTCAATATATTCGCGAAATATCGCGAATTCAAATATGGCCCCTGCTGCTCATCACTAGTAGCAAGCAGTCATGCACCTGCCCTACACGGATCATTCATTGCACTGGAGCAGTGTTTCCCAACCAGGGTGCCTCCAGCTGTTGCAAAACTACAACTCCCTGCATGCTGGGAGTTGTAGCTTTGCAACAGCTGGAGGCACCCTGATTGGGAAACACTGCACTGGAGGTATAGGGGGGAAGGCTACATATACCCTGTATACACCCCCTATCCCTTTAGCTGTATACACCCCCTATCCCTTTAGCTGTATACACCCCCTATCCCTTTAGCTGTATACACCCCCTATCCCTTTAGCTGTATACACCCCCTATCCCTTTAGCTGTATACACCCCCTATCCCTTTAGCTGTATACACCCCCTATCCCTTTAGCTGTATACACCCCCTATCCCTTTAGCTGTATACACCCCCTATCCCTTTAGCTGTATACACCCCCTATCCCTTTAGCTGTATACACCCCCTATCCCTTTAGCTGTATACACCCCCTATCCCTTTAGCTGTATACACCCCCTATCCCTTTAGCTGTATACACCCCCTATCCCTTTAGCTGTATACACCCCCTATCCCTTTAGCTGTATACACCCCCTATCCCTTTAGCTGTATACACCCCCTATCCCTTTAGCTGTATACACCCCCTATCCCTTTAGCTGTATACAGCCCCTATACCTTTAGCTGTATACATGTGCGCAGCCCTTTGTGATGGTGCAGGGTGCACATGATGTCATGTATGGCAGGGACAGGGTCTCCCATTGTCTCCTCTTACCTGAGGCTCCACCATCCAGCTTTCCCAGGCGCCCCCCGCGTCCTCCTGGTATGTGAAGGCGGAGTAGACGGGGATCTTGTGCTGGGTGCTGTACAGGGTGGCATAGTGCTTGTCTCCCTGGTACCTCTGGCAGATCTTGGCGTTGTCCGGGTGGCTGAAGCCCTGGGGTGGGCTGCCCTGGTGGAAGAAGTCATTGCACTCCGAGAAGCCGTCCTCACCCGGGTGCACCAGGCGGGCGTGCAGGGTGCTGGGAAAGAGCAGGCACAGGAGCAGCACGGCCGCAGTCATGTTATCCGGGTCCCTGCGCAGAGATCACTACCTGCCTGTCCGGGGATGAGAGGAGAGGAATCCAGGAGGAGGGGAGGAGGAGGGGAGGAGGAGGAGGGGAGGAGAGGAGGGGGAGGAGGGGAGGAGAGGAGGAGGAGGAGCCGCTCCCCTGCAGCTGCCACCACTACAGGGCTGTGCTGCAGATCCAGGCTGACTGCAGGCCCGCAAGGGATTCTGGGAGATTCCTCTCTGTTCACTATCAGGATGCCGCCTGCAACTCACTAGTGCACTGCCTGTACCAGGGGGATAGGCGGCTGTGGGTATAGAGCAAAGATCATCTGTGCCAGGGTATAACATATTATGTGCCAGGGACCTGCAGAACCAGGGGATAGGCAGATGTGGGTATAGAGCAAAGATCATCTGTGCCAGGGTATAACATATTATGTGCCAGGGACCTGCAGAACCAGGGGATAGGCAGATGTGGGTATAGAGCAAAGATCATCTGTGCCAGGGTATAACATATTATGTGCCAGGGACCTGCAGAACCAGGGGGATAGGCAGATGTGGGTATAGAGCAAGATCATCTGTGCCAGGGTATAGTATATTATGTGCCAGGGATCTGTAGAACCAGGGGATAGGCAGATGTGGGTATAGAGCAAGATCATCTGTGCCAGGGTATAGTATATTATGTGCCAGGGACCTGTAGAACCAGCGGATAGGCAGATGTGGGTATGGAGCAAGATCACTGTGCCAGGGTATAACATATTATGTGCCAGGGACCTGCAGAACCAGAGAGATAGGCAGATGTGTGTATAGAGCAAGATCATCTGTGCCAGGGTATAACATATTATGTGCCAGGGACCTGCAGAACCAAGGGGATAGGCAGATGTGGGTATAGAGCAAAGATCATCTGTGCCAGGGTATAACATATTATGTGCCAGGGACCTGCAGAACCAGGGGGATAGGCAGATGTGGGTATAGAGCAAGATCATCTGTGCCAGGGTATAGTATATTATGTGCCAGGGACCTGTAGAACCAGGGGATAGGCAGATGTGGGTATAGAGCAAGATCATCTGTGCCAGGGTATAGTATATTATGTGCCAGGGACCTGTAGAACCAGCGGATAGGCAGATGTGGGTATGGAGCAAGATCACTGTGCCAGGGTATAACATATTATGTGCCAGGGACCTGCAGAACCAGAGAGATAGGCAGATGTGTGTATAGAGCAAGATCATCTGTGCCAGGGTATAACATATTATGTGCCAGGGACCTGCAGAACCAGGGGGATAGGCAGATGTGGGTATAGAGCAAGATCATCTGTGCCAGGGTATAACATATTATGTGCCAGGGACCTGCAGGACCAGGGGATAGGCAGATGTGGGTATAGAGCAAAGATCATCTGTGCCAGGGTATAACATATTATGTGCCAGGGACCTGCAGAACCAGGGGGATAGGCAGATGTGGGTATAGAGCAAGATCATCTGTGCCAGGGTATAACATATTATGTGCCAGGGACCTGCAGGACCAGGGGATAGGCAGATGTGTGTATAGAGCAAGATCACTGTGCCAGGGTATAACATATGTGCCAGGGACCTACAGAACCAGGGGGATAGGCAGATGTGGGTATAGAGCAAGATCATCTGTGCCAGGGTATAGCATATTATGTGCCAGGGACCTGTAGAACCAGGGGATAGGCAGCTGTGGGTATAGAGCAAGATCATCTGTGCCAGGGTATAGTATATTATGTGCCAGGGACCTGCAGAACCAGGGGATAGGCGGCTGTGGGTATAGAGCAAGATCATCTGTGCCAGGGTATAGTATATTATGTGCCAGGGACCTGTAAAACCAGGGGATAGGCAGATGTGGGTATAGAGCAAGATCTTATCTGTGCCAGGGTATAGTATATTATGTGCCAGAGACCTGCAGAACCAGGAGGAGAGGCAGATGTGGGTATAGAGCAAGATCATCTGTGCCAGGGTATAACATATGTGCCAGGGACCTGTAGAACCAGGGGATAGGCAGATGTGGGTATAGCGCAAGATCATCTGTGCCAGGGTATAGTATATTATGTGCCAGGGACCTGTAGAACCAGGGGATAGGCAGATGGGGGTATAGAGCAAGATCATCTGTGCCAGGGTATAGTATATTATGTGCCAGGGACCTGCAGAACCAGGGGATAGGCGGCTGTGGGTATAGAGCAAGATCATCTGTGCCAGGGTATAGTATATTATGTGCCAGGGACCTGTAGAACCAGGGGATAGGCAGATGTGGGTATAGAGCAAGATCTTATCTGTGCCAGGGTATAGTATATTATGTGCCAGAGACCTGCAGAACCAGGAGGAGAGGCAGATGTGGGTATAGAGCAAGATCATCTGTGCCAGGGTATAACATATGTGCCAGGGACCTGTAGAACCAGGGGATAGGCAGATGTGGGTATAGCGCAAGATCATCTGTGCCAGGGTATAGTATATTATGTGCCAGAGACCTGTAGAACCAGGGGATAGGCAGATGTGGGTATAGAGCAAGATCATCTGTGCCAGGGTATAGTATATTATGTGCCAGGGACCTGCAGAACCAGGGGATAGGCAGATGTGGGTATAGAGCAAGATCATCTGTGCCAGGGTATAGCATATTATGTGCCAGGGACCTGTAGAACCAGGGGATAGGCAGCTGTGGGTATAGAGCAAGATCATCTGTGCCAGGGTATAGTATATTATGTGCCAGGGACCTGCAGAACCAGGGGATAGGCGGCTGTGGGTATAGAGCAAGATCATCTGTGCCAGGGTATAGTATATTATGTGCCAGGGACCTGTAAAACCAGGGGATAGGCAGATGTGGGTATAGAGCAAGATCTTATCTGTGCCAGGGTATAGTATATTATGTGCCAGAGACCTGCAGAACCAGGAGGAGAGGCAGATGTGGGTATAGAGCAAGATCATCTGTGCCAGGGTATAACATATGTGCCAGGGACCTGTAGAACCAGGGGATAGGCAGATGTGGGTATAGCGCAAGATCATCTGTGCCAGGGTATAGTATATTATGTGCCAGGGACCTGTAGAACCAGGGGATAGGCAGATGGGGGTATAGAGCAAGATCATCTGTGCCAGGGTATAGTATATTATGTGCCAGGGACCTGCAGAACCAGGGGATAGGCGGCTGTGGGTATAGAGCAAGATCATCTGTGCCAGGGTATAGTATATTATGTGCCAGGGACCTGTAGAACCAGGGGATAGGCAGATGTGGGTATAGAGCAAGATCTTATCTGTGCCAGGGTATAGTATATTATGTGCCAGAGACCTGCAGAACCAGGAGGAGAGGCAGATGTGGGTATAGAGCAAGATCATCTGTGCCAGGGTATAACATATGTGCCAGGGACCTGTAGAACCAGGGGATAGGCAGATGTGGGTATAGCGCAAGATCATCTGTGCCAGGGTATAGTATATTATGTGCCAGAGACCTGTAGAACCAGGGGATAGGCAGATGTGGGTATAGAGCAAGATCATCTGTGCCAGGGTATAGTATATTATGTGCCAGGGACCTGCAGAACCAGGGGATAGGCAGATGTGGGTATAGAGCAAGATCATCTGTGCCAGGGTATAGCATATTATGTGCCAGGGACCTGTAGAACCAGGGGATAGGCAGATGTGGGTATAGAGCAAGATCACTGTGCCAGGGTATAACATATGTGCCAGGGACCTGCAGAACCAGGGGATAGGCAGCTGTGGGTATAGAGCAAGATCATCTGTGCCAGGGTATAGTATATTATGTGCCAGGGACCTGCAGAACCAGGGGATAGGCAGATGTGGGTATAGAGCAAGATCATCTGTGCCAGGGTATAGCATATTATGTGCCAGGGACCTGTAGAACCAGGGGATAGGCAGCTGTGGGTATAGAGCAAGATCATCTGTGCCAGGGTATAACATATGTGCCAGGGACCTGCAGGACCAGGGGATAGGCAGATGTGGGTATAGAGCAAGATCATCTGTGCCAAGGTATAGCATATTATGTGCCAGGGACCTGTAGAACCAGGGGATAGGCAGATGTGGGTATAGCGCAAGATCATCTGTGCCAGGGTATAGTATATTATGTGCCAGAGACCTGTAGAACCAGGAGGAGAGGCAGATGTGGGTATAGAGCAAGATCATCTGTGCCAGGGTATAGCATATTATGTGCCAGGGACCTGCAGAACCAGGGGATAGGCAGATGTGGGTATAGAGCAAGATCATCTGTGCCAGGGTATAACATATGTGCCAGGGACCTGCAGGACCAGGGGATAGGCAGATGTGGGTATAGAGCAAGATCATCTGTGCCAGGGTATAGTATATTATGTGCCAGGGACCTGTAGAACCAGGGGATAGGCAGATGTGGGTATAGAGCAAGATCATTTGTGCCAGGGTATAACATATGTGCCAGGGACCTGCAGGACCAGGAGATAGGCAGATGTGGGTATAGAGCAAGATCATTTGTGCCAGGGTATAACATATGTGCCAGGGACCTGCAGAACCAGGAGGAGAGGCAGATGTGGGTATAGAGCAAGATCATCTGTGCAGGGGTATAGCATATTATGTGCCAGGGACCTGCAGGACCAGGAGATAGGCAGATGTGGGTATAGAGCAAGATCATCTGTGCCAGGGTATAGCATATTATGTGCCAGGGACCTGTAGAACCAGGGGATAGGCAGCTGTGGGTATAGAGCAAGATCATCTGTGCCAGGGTATAACATATGTGCCAGGGACCTGCAGGACCAGGGGATAGGCAGATGTGGGTATAGAGCAAGATCATTTGTGCCAGGGTATAACATATGTGCCAGGGACCTGCAGGACCAGGGGATAGGCAGATGTGGGTATAGAGCAAGATCATCTGTGCCAGGGTATAGTATATTATGTGCCAGGGACCTGTAGAACCAGGGGATAGGCAGATGTGGGTATAGCGCAAGATCATCTGTGCCAGGGTATAGTATATTATGTGCCAGAGACCTGTAGAACCAGGGGATAGGCAGATGTGGGTATAGCGCAAGATCATCTGTGCCAGGGTATAGTATATTATGTGCCAGAGACCTGTAGAACCAGGGGATAGGCAGATGTGGGTATAGAGCAAGATCATCTGTGCCAGGGTATAGCATATTATGTGCCAGGGACCTGCAGAACCAGGGGATAGGCAGATGTGGGTATAGAGCAAGATCATCTGTGCCAGGGTATAACATATGTGCCAGGGACCTGCAGGACCAGGGGATAGGCAGATGTGGGTATAGAGCAAGATCATCTGTGCCAGGGTATAACATATGTGCCAGGGACCTGCAGGACCAGGAGATAGGCAGATGTGGGTATAGAGCAAGATCATTTGTGCCAGGGTATAACATATGTGCCAGGGACCTGCAGGACCAGGGGATAGGCAGATGTGGGTATAGAGCAAGATCATCTGTGCAGGGGTATAGCATATTATGTGCCAGGGACCTGCAGAACCAGGGGGATAGGCAGATGTGGGTATAGAGCAAGATCATCTGTGCCAGGGTATAGTATATTATGTGCCAGGGACCTGCAGAACCAGGAGGAGAGGCAGATGTGGGTATAGAGCAAGATCATCTGTGCCAGGGTATAACATATGTGCCAGGGACCTGCAGGACCAGGGGGATAGGCAGATGTGGGTATAGAGCAAGATCATCTGTGCCAGGGTATAGTATATTATGTGCCAGGGACCTGCAGAACCAGGAGGAGAGGCAGATGTGGGTATAGAGCAAGATCATCTGTGCCAGGGTATAACATATGTGCCAGGGACCTACAGAACCAGGGGGATAGGCAGATGTGGGTATAGAGCAAGATCATCTGTGCCAGGGTATAACATATCATGTGCCAGGGACCTGCAGAACCAGGGGATAGGCAGATGTGGGTATAGAGCAAGATCATCTGTGCCAGGGTATAGTATATTATGTGCCAGGGACCTGCAGAACCAGGAGGAGAGGCAGATGTGGGTATAGAGCAAGATCATCTGTGCCAGGGTATAGTATATTATGTGCCAGGGACCTGCAGAACCAAGGGGATAGGCAGATGTGGGTATAGAGCAAGATCATCTGTGCCAGGGTATAACATATTATGTGCCAGGGACCTGCAGAACCAGGGGATAGGCAGATGTGGGTATAGAGCAAGATCATCTGTGCCAGGGTATAGCATATTAGGTGCCAGGGACCTGCAGAACCAGGGGGATAGGCAGATGTGGGTATAGAGCAAGATCATCTGTGCCAGGGTATAGTATATTATGTGCCAGAGACCTGCAGAACCAGGGAGATAGGCAGATGTGGGTATAGAGCAAGATCATCTGTGCCAGGGTATAACATATGTGCCAGGGACCTGCAGGACCAGGGGATAGGCAGATGTGGGTATAGAGCAAGATCATCTGTGCCAGGGTATAGTATATTATGTGCCAGGGACCTGCAGAACCAGGGAGATAGGCAGATGTGGGTATAGAGCAAGATCATCTCTGCCAGGGTATAGTATATTATGTGCCAGGGACCTGCAGGACCAGGGGATAGGCAGATGTGGGTATAGAGCAAGATCATCTCTGCCAGGGTATAACATATGTGCCAGGGACCTGCAGAACCAGGGGGATAGGCAGATGTGGGTATAGAGCAAGATCATCTGTGCCAGGGTATAGCATATTATGTGCCAGGGACCTGCAGAACCAGGGGATAGGCAGATGTGGGTATAGAGCAAGATCATCTGTGCCAGGGTATAGTATATTATGTGCCAGAGACCTGCAGAACCAGGGAGATAGGCAGATGTGGGTATAGAGCAAGATCATCTGTGCCAGGGTATAGTATATTATGTGCCAGGGACCTGCAGAACCAGGGGGATAGGCGGCTGTGGGTATAGAGCAAGATCATCTGTGCCAGGGTATAACATATTATGTGCCAGGGACCTGCAGAACCAGGGGATAGGCAGATGTGGGTATAGAGCAAGATCATCTGTGCCAGGGTATAGCATATTATGTGCCAGGGACCTGCAGAACCAGGGGGATAGGCAGATGTGGGTATAGAGCAAGATCATCTGTGCCAGGGTATAGTATATTATGTGCCAGAGACCTGCAGAACCAGGGAGATAGGCAGATGTGGGTATAGAGCAAGATCATCTGTGCCAGGGTATAGTATATTATGTGCCAGGGACCTGCAGAACCAGGGGGATAGGCAGATGTGGGTATAGAGCAAGATCATCTGTGCCAAGGAGCTCTATACCCACAGCTGCCTATGTTCCTTCTGCAGCATGTCTGGCACATGATATATATAGTATAACCTGGCATAGGTGATCATGCACTGAACTACAACCCATGCAAAGGACTGTTTATTATTTATTTATTTTTTTGTTTTGTTTTTTAATCTCACTTCCGCTGGATTTTTTGTCATTTCCGGCCGCTCCCATGGGATGTGTGTTCCCTTCTAGCCCATCACTGTATCATGTGTGTCTAATCCCACCCATTCCCGAAAACAAAGCTTAAAAGGGGTACTCCGGCCCTGAGACATCTTATCCCCTATCCAAAGGATACCATGGGATAGGCAGTTGTCGGTATAAAGCAAGATCCCATGTGCCAGATAATACTGTGGTGGCCCAGTACGGGAGTTGTACCCCTGTACCCTTGCTGCCCTATCAGGCAGTCTCCCTGCAGTGTCGTCTGGGCCCCCTTACACCTATCCCCTTATGTATATATTGTTTGCCATGTGTTATACTGTATAAAGCATATAGAAAGTGTTATGTGACTTAAGGGTGACATATGGGACCCAACCAGAGTCTCCCCTTTAAAAGCCCTGGGAAAAGTCTCTTCTTCCCTCTTCCTGCTGAGTTGCAGTGCAGTCAAGTCCTAGAGAGGTGTCTGGAGTCCATAGGAGTCAGTCCAGCAGCCACAATTCTACAAGTAAGATACAACCACAGCGTTGTCAGTCTCAAGTCAAGTCAGTCACTGTCATCTATTGTCTAGTCAGCGTGGCCTGCACTAAAATTGTCCAAATCTACTGCAAGTTCCAGCAAGCCCTGAGGTCTCTGAAGTCACTGGTCACCTCCGTGGGCCTGACAACACTGTATAGACTGTTCCATCTGTCACTCAGTAAAGCTACCATTGTCCGTAACTTGGCGTCGGAGTCATTATTGCCCCCCGTGCCTAGCCTGGGATCCAGCGGTATACCTTCAGGTGGTATTGAGATTAAACCACGCCCTGGCATCACGAACACAAGGGGTTAATACCATCTGCCCCTAGGGTAATTCCATCTGCCCTGCATCTCACACCCCATACCACAGTACCATATTATGTATTATATGCCAAGGACCTGCTGCACCAGGGGTGAAGACAGCTGCCATCTTGTGCTAGGCCCAATGGGGGAGATTTATCAAAAACTGTTCAGAGGAAAGGATGCTGTGTTGCCCATAGCAACCAATCAGATCGCTTCTTTCATTTTGCAGAGGCCTTAATAAAAAAATAAAGAAGTGATCTGATTGGTTGCTATGGGCAACTTAACAACTTTTCCTCTGGACAGGTTTTGATAAATTACCCCCATAGTGTGTATTAAAGGAGTAGTCCAGTGGTGACTCAGTGGTGAGCAACTTATCCCTTATCCTAAGGATAGGGGATAAGTTTGAGATCGCGGGGGGGGCCGACCGCTGGGGCCCCCTGCGATCTCCTGTACGGAGCCCCGACAGCCCGCGGGAAGGGGGCGTGTCGACCTCCGCACGAGGCGGCGGCCGACACGCCCCCTCAATACAACTCTATGGCAGAGCCGAAGCGCTGCCTACGGCAATCTCCGGCTCTGCCATAGAGATGTATTGAGGGGGCGTGTCGGCCGCCGCCTCGTGCGGGGGTCGACACCCGCTATCTCGGCGGAGAGCCGGGGCCCCGTACAGAGAGATCACAGGGGGCCCCAGCGGTCGGACCCCCCGCGATCTCAAACTTATCCCTTATCCTTAGGATAGGGGATAAGTTTTTCACCACTGGACTACCCCTTTAAGATCACATGTACTGTTTTCCAACCAGTGTGCCTCCAGCTATTGCAAAACTACAACCTCCATCATGCCCGGGCAGGTCAAAACCAGCCAGATACAAAACAAGCAGTAGCAGGCTGGTGTTACCAGGGTGGCAAGGGCTATTTTATTTTTTTATGTCAGCCAGCTACCACTCAGGCATAGAGCACAAATGACGCTGACATTCCCTGGCCCTATTCGTTACCCCCGGTGGCGGTGAGTACTGGAGTAATAAGGGGGGTTGGCAAGAGCCTTTTTACTGGATAGCGCTGTCTATCAGACGGCTTCTGCTACTAAACCTGCAAGTGAAGTAAAACACATCAAGAAAAAACCTTTTTATTTACAATAAAACACTCCCACAGCCTTCAGTAACCATTTTATAAAAAAAAGAAAAACCCTGGTCTGCTATGTAGTCCACTGAATCTGCCATAGTCCTCCGCATATACGTATCTGAAAGGCAAAAAAACAAGAAAACATTGGTTAGCCCATTTTGGGCCCACAAAGTGTTCACTCTCCTGACTGTATCTTCTTCTGCAGTCCTGCCTCTAGGGACCATGGCGTCATTATTAGAAGCGGGCTATAGAAGAAGATCGCGGAGGAGGATAAATGAACGTCTGTCCATGCTGTTTACAGTATACAGCCATCTATTAGAAATAATTAACTGTAAGGGACCCTAAAGTACTGGCTGACTAAAAGCATTTATCACCTGTCCACAGGTAAGGTGGTAAATGTATAATCTATGGGGGTCTGACTGCTGGGACCCCCAATGAAGCAGTATGCCCCTTCATAACCACTGGCAGTGAATGGAGCAGTGGTCAAACAGACATATTACTGCTCCATTCCCACAAGGGAAGGGAACAGTTTAAAGTAATTTATATAAACCACACAATGGTTTCAGAAGCAATTAATATTGTATGTTGACGGACCACCGTACAAAGCAATATGGCTGAAAACTCATGCCTGCCACATCAGCAAAAACAGGTAAGCAAATGGCATACACAAGAACCTCTACATCATTATCTAACAATAGTCTATGCTGCACTATATAGGAAAAATATTTTTTCATTCATTCCTTGTGCTTTTTTAAGGTCTCCTTCAGTTTTATGGGCAATAAATTACCAATGCACAGTGTAGACAGACAGAACAGGTTTGACTTGTTTTTGCTTTAGACAGAATAGCCCAAGGAACATACCAAATTATACAAGTTCCTGAGTCAGTAACCTCTTTTGATGAATACTAAAGGTGATGGTTTATTTATATCTTCTGGGCCGCACCCAGATATTATGCAATACTATGAACATAGTCTTAACTGCACGTCACAAAGACTTTTTGATCTGTGTATTCTCAATTAGGATAGATTCACACATAAAGGAGCACAGTAGTGGAAAATAACTTATCCCCAATCTGAAGGACAGGGGATAAGTTATAGATCGTGGGGGTTCCGACCGCTAGGACCCCCTGCCATTTCCTGTATGGGGCCCTGGCAGTCCACAAGAAAGGAGCGTTCTGTCCCCGCATGACACGGCGGCTGACACGCCCCCTCCATGTATCTCTATGGGATACATGGGCGGGGGGGGGGGGGGGATGTCGGCCGCTGCATAATGCGGGGAAGGACACGCCTAGACTGGTGGTAGGGGATGGACAATGCAGGGACAGACAAATCCTGGACTGTTGGTAGGCCTTGAGGACTAGGTTGTGACCACTGCTTTAGATCCCACAATTAAAGTCGATCATGACATCTGAAAGTGCTAAGAAACAGGTGCTGGTACTTTAGGGGGGCTGATCGGCACCTCCACAGTGCAATCACAGGGTGCCAATCAGCCAAGAAGAATATAGTGGGAACATTTTACAAGAAATTGTTGGAAAGTAGAATTTTTAAAAATTATACAAAAACCTTTGATATGTTGTAAAGCATGTATAACCAATATGTTTTGCAATTGCTTTCATTAGAAAATTTTCAGTATTTCATACTGAAAACTCCAGTCAAACAACTCCCCCCCCCAACCCCCCCCCCCCCCCGCCTGCTTGGACACATACTAGTCCTGCTGTGTCCATGAGTCATCACCTATGTCATGGACACACTTCCTTGATTGACAGCTGTGAGCGCAGGGCTCAGAGCTGGAGGAAAAATCCTCCCACTGTCATCTTGTGTCCCGCTACTGTCAGTGAGGACAAGCTGGGAGTTGTAGTTTTGGTAATGCTAGGAGAGATGTGAGCAGACAGCATACTGAGGGAGGGGGCGGAGACCTGCACAGTGAGGCCACGCCCCCTCCCTTTGAGAGGAATTCAGACCAGTGAGCTAAATTAAAAGTGTAATAAAAAAATGAATAAAGGTGCTAGACACAAAAAATTAGATGTACATGGTCAGGATTAGGTACTGAGTGATATAAAAAAAAAAAAATTTTGTTGGATCTGACGGGTACGCTTTAAGTTTGTTTGTTTTTTTTGTTTTTTTTGTTTTTTTGTTCTCCACTGGTGTAGAGTGTTGAGATTGATATAATATAAATTATTGTATATTATTATTATTGTATATTATTTTTTTGTGAAGTAAAAAGTAAAAAAAAATGATAAAAAAATTGGCATCTGAAAGTGCACAAAACAGGTGCTGGTACTTTAGGGGGCTGATCGCCACCTCCGCAGTGCAATCACAGGGTACCAATCAGCCAACATGGCGGCCGGAGTCCCTCTATTCACCTCTGCTGCTTGGTGATCCTCTTCTTGCACAGGCTGCCAAGAGCGATAATAACACTGATCAATGCTGGGCTATGGCACAGCACTGAACAGTGTTTACAATCGAAAGATTGCATGTAGTACTCCCCCATGGAAACTAAAAATAACTAAAAACAAATGTTTTAATAAATCTGAATAAGCCCCTCCCTTAATGAAAGTTAAAATCACCACACTTAATGTATTTTTTTTATTTTTATTTTTTTGCATAAACGGGGTACTCCACTTCCCCAGTGTCCGGAACATTTAGTTTCGAATGCTGGGTACAAGCTGCAGGGGTCGTGATGTCACACCGCGCCCGCGGGGATAAGATGTCTGATGGCGGGGGACCCCCGCAATCTTTTCAGCAGCCCCCCCCCCGAGTCATCAACCTGACAGAGCGAAGATCGCTCCGTGTCTGATGACTCACGATACAGAGGCCGGAATATCGTCACGGCTCCGCCCCTTGTCCACATGGTACAAAACGCACTTTGCAGACTTCTCCCAGCTCGTCGTGGTGATCGGTTGGAGTCTGAACACTTTTGACATATCACAGGATTACAATGAAAGGAAACATCCATAATTCACAATAGGTGATGATCAGACTTTACCCTTTCCCCTTCTCTGCACAAGGACATCTGCACAGGTCACAGAGCATGCCAAGAAAACTCTCCCATAGAAGTCAGGGAGTCACTTCCAGTCTATACATTTCCATGTACCTGCTGTAAAGTATATCTCTAAATGCTGTTAGAGCAGACCCGAAACTCATGGAATATGGCTGCTCTTGTAGTAGTGTACATAAAATGAATTAAAAAAATTGCAATAAAAAAACTGAGGTTAGAAAAAAGAACATGCTTCATGATCTGTCTCTAATCGGTAAAAAAAAAGATGTATCCCTATACAACAGGGATATCGGTGTCCTTGTGTTTACCAGGTCTTCAGGCATGGCACACACAGCATTAATAATACGTTGCGAGTTTCCTGGAAATGAACTGTAGATGTGACCAGAATCCTGAACTCAGGCGAACCTCATACTGACTAGTCAGACATCCTGCGCTGATGCCCATGGTTAGCCGTAAATGGGTCTGTGGATGCAGGCATTAGTCAGAGATGTCTGCTGACCATAATAGCCTGAGGTTATTGTATTCTCCATGAATAATTCAGGTCATGGAAGCCGCTCTCTGGGCATATCCATAAGCATGTTTTCTACAGGAAATGAAATATTTGATTCCGTAGACCATTTCCTAAGAGTCTCTGTGAAGGAATGAGCTACAAAGCGGGTTCATCAAATAGAAGGCGATACAAAACACTGTTGTGATGTCCCAGCACCAATGGCTGCCCTGTGGTTTCAGACTGCTTCGGGCAGCTTTGCAGCACAAGGTGTTGGGCCCAACAAAGGAAGGGCAGTTTCGCTCGTGAGTGCGTGCTTCTTCCGGCCTCATGGAGGCCGGAAGAAGCACGCACTCACGTGCGAAACTGCCGGCATTGCTTCTGAGCGCTACCAATGATGCGTCCACGCTGAGATACACCTACCCGTGACCTGGACTGCGGAACACAGTGACAAATGCCGAAAGGTGAGTGCTTATGCATCTTCTTTTGTAATATTTGTTAATACTTCATCTGTAGTATATGCACACCGCAGGAGTCACTATTGAAATTGACCGCTGAGGCTGACTGCTAGAGATGAGCGAACTTACAGTAAATTCGATTCGTCACGAACTTCTCGGCTCGGCAGTTGATGACTTTTCCTGCGTAAATTAGTTCAGCCTTCAGGTGCTCCGGTGGGCCGGAAAAGGTGGATGCATTCCTAGGAAAGAGTCTCCTAGGACTGTGTCCACCTTTTCCAGCCCACCGGAAAGCTGAACTAATTTATGCAGGAAAAGTCATCAACTGCCGAGCCGAGAAGTTCGTGACAAATCGAATTTACTGTAAGTTCGCTCATCTCTACTGACTGTATACTCCATCCAGGTGAATATGCCGTTCAGTGTGCCCTCCCCCTTCTATCCTTTGCACCGAACTTATTGTTATACCAATTATGTTTGCACTTTATTGAAAAGTAATATATTTTTCTAATCAATTCTATTGTTATCTGTATATATGTTATTCCTATGTTGCTGTACCCTTAAGAGAGAGCAGTGAACCCCATTTGACCCTGCCAGCCAATGGGAACCCCTAAAGTCTCCCCTATGTAGTGTAATGGGGGAGGAGCTGCCCCAGACTAAGCTGAGCCGCAGTGTGGTTACTGTCACGATTCGGCTGGCAGGAGGTGGATCCTCTGTGCCAGAGAGGGATAGGCGTGGACCGTGCTAGTGGACCGGTTCTAAGCTGCTACTGGTTTTCACCAGAGCCCGCCGCAAAGCGGGATGGTCTTGCAGCGGCGGTAGTAACCAGGTCGTATCCACTAGCAACGGCTCAACCTCTCTGACTGCTGAAGATAGGCGCGGTACAAGGGAGTAGACAAGAGCAAGGTCGGACGTAGCAGAAGGTCGGGGCAGGCAGCAAGGATCGTAGTCAGGGGCAACGGCAGGAGGTCTGGAACACAGGCTAGGAACACACTGGGAAACGCTTTCACTGGCACAATGGCAACAAGATCCGGCAAGGGAGTGCAGGGGAAGTGAGGTTAAATAGGGAAGTGCACAGGTGAATGAACTGATTAAGCCAACTGCGCCAATCAGCGGCGCAGTGGCCCTTTAAATCGTAGAGACCCGGCGCGTGCGCGCCCTAAGGAGCGGGGCCGCGCGCGCCGGGACAGGACCGACGGAGAGCGAGTCAGGTACGGGAGCCGGGGTGCGCATCGCGAGCGGGCGCCACCCGCATCGCGAATCGCATCCCGGCTGGGAGAGGTATCGCAGCGCACCCGGTCAGCAGGTCTGACCGGGGAGCTGCGATTGCGAGGATGTTGCGAGCGCTCCGGGGAGGAGCGGGGACCCGGAGCGCTCGGCGTAACAGTTACGGTGTGTTGTGCTCTCTAAGGGAAGGCCCAGATCAAATCTACTTCATCCGGTCATTCTGCAAGGATCTCCCGTACGGTGGAAGTTCATGCCCTGGCAGAGAAGGTTTGAATACTTTGACAGAACCCTACCTACCAGGATTCATCTAGTCGATATTATTCCATTGCTGCATCCTCTCACCCACAACCTACTATTTGTGTAATACCATCTGCACCAGCTCAGTATAGACAGTTATCCCGAACCTGACATCAGTGTGTTCATTTACTCCCCGTGTCTGGCCCAGGAGAAGCTGTCTCCAACCTCAGACCGTGTATAGGATAACAGTGCCCTGGCGTCATGAAGTAATAAGGTATTTCTCCTAACACCCCCTTGGCTACCACACTGTGAATTACACTTACAGATCTCTCTATAATAATAAAAAACAGTCAATGTAAATGCATGAACTGTACCTGCTAAATTGTTCTTTGCATTAAATTGCTTCTATCTGCTTCTTCCTGGGTAGCAAGTGGGATTATCTCGTTCAGATTATTATCCGCCTCTGCTCTAGTTTCCCGATATATTTTTGTACATATACCATTTTGGAGCCAAGAAAAGTTGGTGACAACCCATGTGAAAACAGCAATTGGGATTCTGGTTATCAATAAATGAGTTTAAAAAAAAAAAAAGAAAATACATTTTATGATCTGTCATTTTGGCATGTTCCCAATACACAGGCACCCGCTCCATGCATGGTCTATGGGAGCGACAAAGATACAACGCTTGGGTATCTCCATTGATCCCATAGACAATGCACAGAGCATGGGTGACACACCACTCCTTCCATCAGGGAGAACTGGGGCCCTATTATAGAGATCATAGGGGGAGCAGCAGTTGGACTCCACCACCACCACCACTTGCTGCCTGGGACTTAATTCCCCAGGGCGCAAATGTAAGTGACTATGAAGCGAGCGTAGGAAATGCACTGACTTCATAGTTGTGAGTGTCCCACTGCTGCCCAACATTAACTCTTTACACGCCATGATCACTGCCGATCACGGCATCTAAAGCAATTAAATCCCACATGCCGGTAGCTCTTCGGAACCCTGCAACTTGATCACGGGGGTCCGATGAGCTATAACGGCAGCGCAGGTGATGCACTGATTTTACAGTGGTGAGTGTCCCACAGCTGCCCGACATTAACCCTTTAGATGCCGTGATCAATGCCGATCACGGCATCTAAAGCAATTAAATCCCACACGCCGGTAGCTCAGGTAGCTCATCGGAACCCTGCGACGTGATCCGCATATATGAGCTATATTGGCAGTGGAGGGTCCCTTTACATGCCTCCAGCTGCCGGATTGCAGATCCAATGATGCAGCCAGGCTGTAACAGCGTAGTGCCGATCGGACTGTATAATATATGTACAGTGTAATATAATATATAATATATTATACAGTGAATACAATCTAATAATTGCATGCAAAAGTCCCATATCGAGACTTAAAAAGTGTAAAATAAAAAAATCTTTCTAAAATTACTTAAAAGCCCCTCCCCTAACAATAAAAAATCACCCTTCTTTTCCAAGTTTACAAAAATTTTTTTAAAAATTGTTATAATAAAAGACATATTTGGTATCACTACGTGCGTGATTGTCTGAACTATTAAAATAAGCTCATGATCTCGCAGGGTGAATTGCATAGACATAAAAAAGCAAAAAAAGTACCGGACACCGAAAATGCTGATTTTTGGTGATAACATATCTCAGAAAAAAAACCAAAAAAAAACCATGATCAAAAAGTCCCATCAAAAAGGGGAATAAATAACAACACATTTAGTGTGGGAATGCTTTAGATCATTGGTCTCCAAACTGCGGACCTCCCAACTGTTGCAAAACTACAACTTCCAGCATGTCCGGACAGCCGTTGGCTGTCCGGGCATGCTGGGAGTTGTAGTTTTGCAACAGCTGGAGGGCCACCGTTTGGAGATCACTGCTTTTGGTGCTTGAAGGATTTCTGTTCTGTCATGTGGCATGGGTTGTAGTCATGTGCCACTAATGCCCCCTAATGATCAGTGCCACCTTGCCCCTAATGATTTTCGCTGCAAAATACAATGCCCTGCAACAAATTTGAAACTTTTCTCATCACTTGCCAAACTTAGAAATCAAAAAGGAAAGTATGCCTGGTCTCTAAGAAGTTAGGGTAATATTGATTATAAAAACTTTGGTAAAATGGCGCAAATGAGGCAGAAAGACTCCAAAAGTGCAGAAAGAGTTCAAAATGCCAATATCTAAAAATCAAACCTTTTCTAAAAACCCTTAAAAAAAAAGAATCAGTTTATAATGTGAGACTGGTAGTCGGGGATCGCTCCCTGACCAGCCTTTAAGTCTGCAATTGTCTGCATTTGTTTCTCTGACCTCCAGCATGTTTCTTGACCTTTATTTTGCCTGCTGATTCTGTACCTTGCTGCCCTCTTGCTTTGACCTAATGCTTGTTTTCTGACATTGCCTTTGCCTTGTGTGTTTGTGCCTTTGCTCCATCCTGACCTGCCTGACCCGGCTTTTTCAGTCTGTTCGTCAGTTTGCTGTATACCTGTTTTATGTTCCCTAGTCTGTTTTTTTTTTTGTTAACTCTTTGCGCCCTGACCTGTTCCATGACTTCTGTAATGTGTTGTTTGTTTCTTTGACTTCACCATGGTTGGGGTCATCCTATTAAAGAGGTTGGTACCCCAAAAGGCAGGGACAGAGGATGTTGGTCAAATCATGGCTGAAAAGACAGTACCTGTCATATATAGCAAGCAGGTTTCAGGAGGCGCATATCTCATCCATTGAAAATTGGGTGAGGCATGGAAAAATCGAGTAATGGAAAAATCGAGTAAGGGAGGTTGGTAAGTCCAGCTATTGGGGCTTGATTTCTATGGGATGAAAGGCAGGGTTGATAGTGGGGCTTCATTCTGTTTCTTAGGACATTCCAGGTTTTCACAGTAGCCCAGATCACCACAGGTGCTGAAGTCATCTTATTCCTGGGCTCAAAAGAAGGGGAAAGACAGTCTGCCCTGGTAGGCTGGAAGGAACTTATGGGAGGTAACACATTTGAAGTTTGTCAGGTGGCTGGTAGTAAGTCATCTGTATAGTGAGGGCAAGAGAACAACAATAGTAGACATACTTAGACAAGCTGGTTTTGTTTTAAGTAGTGCCAGTGTGAATATGGCTGTATATTTTATTTGGGGACAATAAAGCACAGGAGGAGCTGTGCATTTAACACTTTGTGTCACTGCCTCTGACTGTTGTTTATGCTATTTGCCCATCAGAGCTAAACTCCCACAATAATACATAATTTATGATATAATTATGATATGATTTTTAACCAGACGTCTATGCCTATATGCTTAACACTGGTCTACAAGGAGATATAGTTCAGACCATGTTAATTAGGAATACCAAGTGGAAATGACATAAGGCCTATGTTGACCTCACCACAACTTCAAGAAACGGTCGGCATTGCTTCCCTTCAGTATTGCCACATTGCTTCCAGCCCTACCGCCTGTATGGAGGGAATTATTGCTCCGCGTGTCTGTGCTCTCTTAATAGAATTTATATCTCATTATAAGTCCAGCATGCATTTCTCTTTAATCTATGGTCGTCCTCATCTGGATGAATACTGCCTCGTTTATTTAATAACAGGGCTCATTGACCAAAGATGAGGACATGTAAGATATAATAGGAAAAAAGAAGATCATTTTATTACAGAAGGTTGTGATCTGTGGAAGGGCAGAAATATTAATCGAGCTATGGTACAAGATGACAGGCATTAAAGGGGTACTCCGGAGAAAAGAAAACGTTTTCAAATCAACTTGGACCAGAAAGTTAAACAGATTTGTAAATGACTTCTATTTAAAAATCTTAATCATTCCAGTACTTATCAGCTGCTGTATGCTCCACAGGTTATGTAGTTCTTTTCTGTCTGACCACAGGGCTCTCTGCTGACACCTCTGTCCATGTCAGGAACTGTTCAGAGCAGGAGAGGTTTGCTATAGGCATTTGCTCCTGTTCTGGACAGTTCCTGACACAGACAGAGGTGGCATCGGAGAGCCAGACTGGAAAGAACTACACAACTTCCTATGGAGCATACAGCAGCTGATAAGTACTGGAGGGATTAAGATTTTTAAATAGAAGTAATTTACAAATCTGTATAACTTTCTGGCACCTGTTGATTTGATGCATTTTTCCCCCCTCCGGAGTATCCCTTTAAAGAACAGAATGTCTGTGTCGAAATTTATGTACAAAAAGCAGAAGGAACAAAAAGACCAGTGCTCAGAGAAGTATAGCAATAATATCTGGTGCACTCAAACGGTCAATAGGAAACTAGAGGCGTGAACTTACTTCACAGCGGGGGAGGGGAGGCGTGGACTGATTAAACAATCACAATCTTCCCCCCTCCAGGATGGCCTATTCCGATATCCACCAGGACTACTACAGAAATCACATCCAGGTATACCAAAATGTAGAAAGTGTAGGAAAACCTTTTATTGCGACGCGTTTTGGAGGCTATATAAACACCTCCTTCCTCAGGCATAAAACTTCATACAAAAAACATCTCTTAAATACTTACAAAATTTAGATTCTCCTACAAGGAGCATTGATGGGAGCTTACACCAGGACAGAGCTTTTACTGGCTCCATGTGAAATTGGGGATGAGGACACATTGCAGTTCCAAATATATACCGAACTGTACAGACATAATGGGAGAGATTTATCAAACCTGTGTAGAGAAAGAGTCGTGCAGTTGCCCATAGCAACCAATCAGATCACTTCTTTCATTTCTCACAGGACTTTTCAAAAATGAAAGCAGCGATCTGATTGGTTGCTATAGGCAATTCATCAACTTCCTCTGGACAGGTTTTGATAAATCTCCCCCAATGTGCTGCCATATGTACCCTCAGAGATAAACTGTGTTGCCATATGTGCCATTTACATTTAAATCATTTGAAATGTACTTGATCAAAACAAAAATAAAAAATAAATAAAATTAAAGACAGATTTGAGGACATTTTACCCACCATTAATAAAATAGTAAGACAAACAACCCATTGATGTGGATGATCTAATGTGTTTGGAGGTCTCTAGACTCTTTATTAAGAGAGCTAGATTTCAGTATGTCCAAAACTTTGTTGCTGTAAAAGAAAAGTTTTTTTCCGGAAGAGAATTGTGCCAATTAAGAAAAAGAAAAAAAACACACTTGACCGTGCCCAACATGCCTGTGTATAGGAGAGTGGAGAGGGATGATCAAATGAGCGTTCAGCTGGCAGCTATCAGAAGTAGCTTAAAAGAGGTTGACCCACAATTAAGACATATCCCTAATCCACAGGATAAGTAATACGTTTAAAGGAAATCTGTCATCAGTGTCCCCTGCACTAACCTGATTGGTACAGACAGGTAGTGCAGGTGACACTGATGACAATGGTACTTACCTGGTCCCGTTCCCTGCTATGCTTCTCCAGCAATCCTCTTCGGTATCTTCATGTCCAGGCCCAAATTGGAGCATGGGCCGAGCTTAGTGACGTCACCGCTGCTGTTCTCTGCTGGGTCCCGCTGCTAGCAAACAGCATCGGTGACGTCACTAAGCTCGGCCCATGCTCCAATTTGAGCCCGGAACTGAAGTTACCGAAGAGGATTGCCGGAGAACGACAGCATGGTAAGTACCATTGTCATCAGTGTCACCTGCACTACCTGCCTTTACTGACAGGTTAGTGCAGGTGACACTGATGACAGATTTCCTTTAACCCCTTAACGACCACGGACATAAATGTACGTCCTGATTTGGCGGGACTTTCCGCACCAGGACGTACATTTACGTACTGTGTATGACCGTGAGCATCGGAAGGGTGCTCGCGTCATACACGGCAGGTTCCGGCTGCTAGCAGCAGCCAGGGACCCGCCCGCAATGGCCGACATCCGCGATCCCGCGGATGTCCGCCATTAACCCCTCCGATGCCGTGATCCATACAGATCACGGCATCTGCGGCATTGCAGCACTTTGATTGGATGATCGGATCGCCCGCAGCGCTGCCGCGGGGATCCGATCATCCAGCATGGCGGTCGGAGGTCCCCTCACCTAGCTCCGGCCGTCTCCCGGGGTCTTCTGCTCTGGTCTGAGATCGAGCAGACCAGGGCAGAAGATCACTGATAATACTGATCAGTGCTGTGTCCTATGCATAGCACTGCACAGTATTAGCAATCAAACGATTGCTATAGATAGTCCCCTATGGGGACATAAAAAGTGTAAAAAAAAAAAGTTGAAAAATGTAAAAGTAAAAAGTAAAAGAAAGTGAAAAATCCCCTCCCCCAATAAAAATGAAAATTGTCAGTTTTTCCCATTTTACCCCCAAAAAGCGTAAACATTTTTCTTAATAAACATATTTGATATCGCCGCGTGCATAAATGTCCAAACTATCAAAATATAATGTTAATGATCCTGTACAGTGAATGCCGTAAACGTAAAAAATTTAAAAAGTCCAAAAATGCTGCTTTTTTGTCACATTTTATTAAAAATTTTTTTATAAAAAATGATCTAAAAGTTTTATATATGCAAATGTGGTATTTAAAAAAAGTACAGATGACGGCACAAAAAATGAGCCCTCATACCGCCCTATATACGGAAAAATGAAAAAGTTATAGGTGGTCAAAATAGGGCGATTTTAGATTACTGATTTTGTACAAAAAGTTTTAGATTTTTTTTAAGCGGTACAAAAATATAAAAGTATCTGCCATGGGTATCATTTTAATCGTATTGACCCACAGAATAAAGAACACGTAATTTTTACTGTAAAGTGTATAGTGTGAAAACAAAACCCTCCAAAATGCGCAAAATTTTGGTTTTCATTAAAATTTCCTCCTTTTTTTGGGTTCGCCGTACATTTTATTGTAAAATGAGAGGTTTCATTACAAAGTACAATTGGTCACGCAAAAAACAATCCCTTATATGGGTCTGTAGATGGAAAAATAAAAGAGTTATGGTTTTTAGAAGGCGAGGAGGAAAAAACAAAAACGCTAAAATAAAATTGGCCTGGTCCTTAACCCTTTAAGGACCGGAGGTTTTTCCGTTTTTGCATTTTCATTTTTTGCTCCTTGCCTTTAAAAAATCATAACTCTTTCAAATTTACACCTAAAAATCCATATGATGGCTTATTTTTTGAGCCACCAATTCTACTTTGTAATGACGTCAGTCATTTTGCCCAAAAATCTATGGTGAAGCGGGAAAAAAAATCATTGTGCGACAAAATTGAAAAAAAAAAACGCTGTTTTGTAACTTTTGGGGGCTTCCGTTTCTACGTAGTACATTTTTCGGTAAAAATGACACCTGATATGTATTCTGTAGGTCCATACGATTAAAATGATACCCTACTTATATAGGTTTGATTTTTTTGGACTTCTGGAAAAAATCATAACTGCATGCAGGAAAATTAATACGTTTAAAATTGTCATCTTCTGACCCCTATAACTTTTTTATTTTTCTGTGTATGGGGCGGTATGAGGGCTCATTTTTTGCGCCGTGATTTGAAGTTTTTAACGGTACCATTTTTGCATTGATAGGACTTATTGATCAAATTATTGATTTTAAATGATATAAAAAGTGACCAAAAATGCACTATTTTGGACTTTGGAATTTTTTTGCGCGCACGCCATTGACCGAGCGGTTTAATTAATGATATATTTTTATAATTCGGACATTTCCGCACGCGGTGATGCCATATATGTTTAGTTTTATTTTTATTTACACTGTGTTTTTTTTTTTATTGGAAAAGGGGGGTGATTCAAACTTTTAATAGGGGAGGAGTTAAATGATCTTTATTCACTTTTTTTTCACTTTTTTTTTGCAGTGTTATAGGTCCCATAGGGACCTATAACACTGCACACACTGATCTTCATCATTGATCACTGGTTTCTCATAAGAAACCAGTGATCAACGATTCTGCCGCATGACTGCTCAGGCCTGGATCTCAGGCACTGAGCAGTCATTCGGCGATCGGACAGCGAGGAGGCAGGAAGGGGCCCTCCCGCTGTCCTGTCAGCTGTTCGGGATGCCGCGATTAGCCGCGGCTATCCCGAACAGCCCGACTGAGCTAGTCGGGAACTTTCACTTTCACTTTTAGCCGTGTGGCTCAGCTCTGAGCGCGCGGCTAAAGGGTTAATATTAGAGGCGGGTCCCGGCTTCACTATGACGCCGGGCCCGCCATGATATGACGCGGGGTTACTGTGTAACCCTGCGTTATATCAGAAGAGCAGGACCAAGGACGTACCGGTACGTCCTTGGTCCTTAAGGGGTTAAGGTGAAAATGGGCTTGGTCATTAAGGGGTTAACCCCTTAAGGACTCAGGGTTTTTCCGTTTTTGCACTTTCGTTTTTTCCTCCTTCCCTTTTAAAAATCATAACCCTTTCAATTTTCCACCTAAAAATCCATATTATGGCTTATTTTTTGCGTCGCCAATTCTACTTTGCAGTGACATAAGTCATTTTACCCAAAAATCCACGGCGAAACGGAAAAAAAAATCATTGTGCGACCAAATTTAAAAAAAAAAACGCCATTTTGTAACTTTTGGGGGCTTCCATTTCTACGCAGTGCATATTTCGGTAAAAATGACACCTTCTCTTTATTCTGTAGGTCCATACGGTTAAAATGATTCCCTACTTATATAGGTTTGATCTTGTCGCACTTCTGGAAAAAATCATAACTACATGCAGGAAAATTTATACGTTTAAAAATGTCATCTTCTGACCCCTATAACTTTTTTATTTTTCCACATACAGGGCGGTATAAGGACTCACTTTTTGCACCGTGATTTGAAGTTTTTATCGGTATGATTTTTGTTTTGATCGGACTTTTTGATCACTTTTTATTCATTTTTTAATGGTATAAAAAGTGACCAAAATATGCTTTTTTGGACTTTGGAATTTTTTTGCGCGTACGCCATTGACCGTGCGGTTTAATTAATGATATATTTTTATAGTTCGGACATTTACGCACGCGGCGATACCACATATGTTTATTTATTTATTTTTTTACACTGTTTTATTTTTTTTATGGGAAAAGGGGGGTGATTCAAACTTTTATTAGGGAAGGGGTTAAATGATCTTTAACACTTTTTTTTTAACATTTTTTTTGCAGTGTTATAGCTCCCATAGGGACCTATAACACTGCACACACTGATCTCTTATACTGATCATTGTTATCCCATAGGGACCTATAACACTGCACACACTGATCTCTTATACTGATCATTGTTATCCCATAGGGACCTATAACACTGCACACACTGATCTCTCCCATAGGGACCTATAACACTGCACACACTGATCTCTCCCATAGGGACCTATAACACTGCACACACTGATCTCTCCCATAGGGACCTATAACACTGCACACACTGATCTCTCCCATAGGGACCTATAACACTGCACACACTGATCTCTCCCATAGGGACCTATAACACTGCACACACTGATCTCTCCCATAGGGACCTATAACACTGCACACACTGATCTCTCCCATAGGGACCTATAACACTGCACACACTGATCTCCTATGCTGATCACTGGCGTGTATTAACACGCCTGTGATCAGTGTTATTGGCGCTTGACTGCTCCTGCCTGGATCTCAGGCACGGAGCAGTCATTCGTCGATCGGACACCGAGGAGGCAGGTAAGGGCCCTCCCGGTGTCCGGTCAGCTGTTCGGGACGCCGCAATTTCACCGCGGCGGTCCCGAACAGCCCGATTGAGCAGCCGGGTCACTTTCACTTTCACTTTAGAAGCCACTTTCACTTCAAAGCTGACCGCTGCTTCTAAAGGGTTAATACCGCACATCGCCGCGATCGGCGATGTGTGGTATTAGCCGCGGGTCCCGGCCGTTGATGATTACCGGGACCGACACGATATGATGCGGGATCGCGGCGCGATCCCGCTTCATATCGCGGGAGCCGGCGCAGGACGTAAATATACGTCCTGCGTTGTTAAGGGGTTAAAGGGGTACTCCGGTGGAAATTATTATTATTTTTTTTTAATCAACTGGTGCCAGAAAGTTAAACAAATTTGTAAATTACTTCTATTAAAAAATCTTAATCCTTCCAGTACTTATTAGCTGCTGAATACTACAGAGGAAATTATTTTATTTTTGCTGACATCATGACCACAGTGCTCTCTGCTGACATCTCTGTCCATTTTAAGAACTGTCCAGAGTAGGAGAAAATCCCCATAGAAAACATATGCTGCTCTGGACAGTTCCTACAATGGACAGAGATGTCAGCAGAGAGCACTGTGGTCATGATGTCAGCAGAGAGCTCTGTGTTCTAAAGAGAAAATATCTGATATCTAGATAATGCACGTATAGTGAAAGGATGGCATAACACATAACTGGATATTTTTAGAACTTACCGACTGTGATGACAAATAATGTTACAGTCCAATCTTTAACTATTTTCATATGTGTGGACTACTTTTACCATATGTGAACTGACTATGTGTGGTACATAACTTTACATTATGAGTTAATCTTTGGACCTGGTGGGAATTTGTCATGGCGGGGAGGTAGTGGCTACGCTTCTCCTGACTGGGTCAGGATACCTCCCATATAGATCGCCATGAATAAACGACACTATACCCTTAGACATCCCTGTACAAACATATTATACACATTTTATTACAGCACGCCATAACCATTATAGTACACCAATATAAGTATTTACTTGTGCAAAGGTAATGAGCAAAAATATATTACTCTAATGGTATTTACATATTTTCATTCTACCGCTCCACAGTCCTGGTACATTTTAGAGTTCTTAGTAAAGAAACACGGCTAGAAGCTGGGCACGTACACTTATGCAATTGGTTACAAATAAACTTCTTGACAAGTTCGTCAGGCACTTTTCTTAAACGTGGCATAACCTGTGGAGAACAAAAGTACTTCACAAAGAAAGTATATAATATATATCAGAATTATCACGGGTAGACTTCCCTAACTTGGGAACTTGCCATCCCAGCCTCGCCGGTTGAACTGCTTCCAAGGCTGGGACATGTAACGGGGTTCATGGGACTGTGCCCCCTCTAATGGACTCACTCGGGTGTTCCAGTTCACCTGGAACAACATGGACTCTGTAATGGTGGGGCTGATGGTGACCACCATTAACACTGCAGCGGCTTGCGTCACTGGGGGAACAACGGTTGGTGCCTGTTATGCCAGCCAAACCTCCTCTGCGGGAGTAGGCTGAGGCACTTCAGTTGGTGCCCGCTGGTTAGGCCAAACCTCCTCGACCACAGGAGTAGGCCTGGGCACATTCACAGACGACTGTGGTAGATATTTTGGTGTCATGACAGGCACCTCGGGCATGTAGACCTCCTCCTGTACAGTACCTCTGACTTTATGCGGCAGCAACCCAAAGGGATTAGCGTCCCAGTCGTCCGATGGTAAGTAGGCAAACGGAATCTGGGTTGGACTCTTCGGATGGGTCACCGCAGCCGCCCACTCTCCTCTCAAGTTCTGTACAGGAGTGTACTCCACGATCTCCCCGCTCTCTAGAGAATGCATGGACGGGGAAGATAGTCTCTCTGCACTGCCCGACATTTGACCAGGATGGTCTCTCCATGACGATAGTCCATGAGAGTGCCAAACCCCCGCACTTTGTCAAATTTCACCACCGTAGTGCGGTGGCTTTCCAGGGGTGGCTCTCCCTCTCGGGGATGTTCCAATTTTCTGATGTACAGGGCCTCTAATGCTTTGGTGTCCTGTTGCTGCGCCTGTCACACCTTATATGGCAGCAGCTTCGGCCCATATCTCTCCACTCTCTGTGCCTTCAGTTCCTTTATGATCTCGGCCACCTGAGCCTCTCTTCTGGCCCTCTCGGACTGGGCTGGAGGGACTGTGGGATGGAACTTTCCTGGCAGGGGAAGAAGGTGCTCCCTGATTTATCGGAACAGTCCAGGCTCATTGCCAAACAACCACTAAGATAATGGTGTTGACTGGGGACGAGTGACAGACTTCTGGGCCTGGGGGGTTTGCTCTGCGCTAGAGATAGAAGGAGGGGATGAGAGCGCTGCCTCAGCCGGGGTACTCGCTTCTGACTCCTCGGTGTGAATTTCGGCCCAGGACTCCCAGGTCCGGTGGTGATGATGTACTAGAAGATGCTGGCGTTCCCTCCTCCGGGGTTGGTGGCCAGTCTGCATCGTCCTGGGGCAGTGGGACGTGGTAGCAGGCCTCTTCGGCCCCGATGGAGATGCGCTGTAGACGATCTGCCAGCTCCTGAAACATTTGTGCCGCGGCAACTTTCCAGGCCTCTTGGGACTCTCTGCATGTGGGCTTGCCTGTTCCGCCATGCTGCTCCTCTTACTGACTTCCGGCAAACTGAGAGGTTCCGGCGGCGCTGCTCCTTTTATGCAGGGCTTCGGGAAAATGGCTGCTGGCTGGAAGTATGTCAGTGGTGCACCGCTGACTTCTGCTCCCCTGGGAACAAGGGGCGGATCTTCACAGTTCCACTTTGGTATCGATACAACAACACGGTTTCCATGCTCAGGGGTGGGACGCTGACCAGTACGGGACATTTTCGTGCGCTTCTCTAGCACATCTTTAACCCTTGCAGGTGCAGGCAATACTTGGCAACTAACATAGTCTCTGATCTGATCTTGGACATGGTTTTCACGACTTTCATACTGTTGCAAATAGCAGGCAACAAACTTTTCTTCACCTCCACCTCTATTTCACAAGCTCTTCAGGTAAAACACATTTCATAGACAAAGTCCCGTACACTTTTTGGTGCAGACTTAAATCGCATCGGCATGCGGTTTTTGCAGACAATACTGAGCACAGTTCAGACTAGGGGGGAGGACTTGTGGCATAAGGCGCACACCCGTATCCTGTTGGTGACGCAAAAAGTTGTGGTGGTAGGATGTGTGGTGCGGGGCAGATGTTGTTATCCTAGGGGCAGATGGCATTAACCCCTTGTATTCGTGACGCTAGGGCGTGGTTTAGCCTATAACCATTCGAACATATACCGCTGGATCCCGTGGTAGGCACGGGTGCAATAAAGACTCTGATGCCAAGTTATGGACAATGGTAGCTTTACTGAGGGTAGACAGTTGGTAAAGTCTATACAGTTTAGACCTTAAGGGCTTGCTGGGACTTGTAGTAGGACTAGACCATAAAATGCAGACCACGCTGACTTGACAGATGACAGGGACTGACTTGACTTGACTTGACTCATAAAGCTGTGACTTACTTTAATTGATGGTGGCTGCAAGACTTGACTTTGAGGTCTCCAACACTCTGGACACACACACTAGGCGACTGCACTGGAAAAGAGCGAATCTAGCTCCACCCAGGGCTTATATGGGGGAGACTAGCGGGGAACCCATAGGTCACTCTTGGGATCAACTGGTCACTGGTACCTCCTGGGTAACAATCACATGACATATCACATGGTATAACTCTTAAAGCAACATTACATTTTATAACACTTTACATGGTAAAATATGTTTACAATTGGGAAAAGTGCAGGGGGCCTTGGGGACACTGAAGGAGGCTGCCTGACAGGACAGCAAGAGCACGGGGTAACTTCTCCCTTACTGGGCCACCACAAAAAAACTTGATGAAACATTTCGGCTGGCTCTTTTCGGCTGCTTGAAAATGGCTGGATGAGCCAGAAGAAACGTTGCATCATGTTTGTGTGAATAAAGACCACACCTTATTAGAGTGCCAACATTCATCTATAACCTGTAGCACTCCAGGTAGGTAGATTTATGCCTTCTGTAAGTAAATTGCCCACTGTAGGTAGAAAAGTGTCTCACCCTATAGGTAAAGTGCCCCCTGTAGGTAAGAAACCCCTCCCCTGTAGCTAGGTAAATAAGTGCCCTCTTGTATTTAAAGTGTCCCCTGTAGGTAGACAAGTGACTCCCTGTAGGTGCAGTGCCCCCCTGTAAATAAAGAGACTCTTTGGGCACAACTGTGAAGGATTGACTTGTCGTGCTGTTTTGTGAAATGTATACTTTATCACTTATTCTTTCTATAACATGTCCCAGAATAGCATAACACATTAATGGACATCTCAGAGATCGCCAGTGTTTCTTGTAATATTCTAGAATATTTCCAAAACACTGTCATAGGAGACACTGTGCAGAGCCGGTAAGTCTAAAGCTTAATGCACCTACACAGATATATGTGCTACCGATGATATACGGTATGTGGAGCCATAGACACATTCTTACGGAGCACAAGCTATGGTCTTGCAGCAGAATGGATAATATAAATGTTTTGCACACTTTGGTGTCATACAAAGCAGAGACTGATTTCTATTTCTGGTCAGACTGGCCCATAAAGGGGTAAGAATATACTTCAATTGAGCCGTCACACAACCTAGGACAACAATGGACGACTTTATCTGGAAATAATTTCGGAGTGGATCACATAACACTTGGGCCTATCCCTTTTTGGCTTTGAGGTTTTCTGGTTTTATAAAAAAAAAGAATTAGAAAATTAAAAAACAATGAGTGCATAATGTTTTCTTAGACATAATTTATGCCATCATAATCTTAGGAGACGTGATCCGCACCTAATGTATTAAAAGCCGCACACACTATGTGGAGATCTATGCCAGCTCATAGCAGGTTTAGATTTCATCTATAATTAACATTACCGAAAAACCCTGCCCACTTTAAAAAAAAAAAAGTGTCAGGGTAAACACACAATTTCAATTTTTCCTTCTCTATTGTTACGGAAAGCCCTTGGTATATTTACCCCTGTGTCTACTATTGGCAGGCACCAGTTTGCCAAAATCCTCTTAATTTTTTTTCGAGTTTTTCTTCATACCAAAAATACCAATACCCACAACTGCAAAACTGGCGTAAACTACTTTGAGATATATATATATATATATATATATATATATATACAGTGGGGATCAAAAGTTTGGGCACCACAGGTAAAAATTTGTATTAATGTGCATAAAGAAGCCAAGGAAAGATGGAAACATCTCCAAAATACATCAAATTACAGATTAGACATTCTTATAATATGTCAACAAAAGTTAGATTTTATTTCCATCAGAACAGAAAACAAAAAAATGGCATCTGCAAAAGTTTGGGCACCCTGCAGAGTTAATATCTTGTACTGCCCCCTTTGGCAAGTATCACAGCTTGTAAACCCTTTTTGTAGCCAGCCAAGAGTCTTTCAATTCTTGTTTGAGGTATCTTTGCCCATTCTTCCTTACAAAAGTCTTCCAGTTCTTTGAGATTTCTGGGCTGTCTGTCACGCACTGCTCTTTTAAGGTCTATCCATAGATTTTCAATTATGTTGAGGTCAGGAGATTGTGAAGGCCATGGCAAAACCTTCAGTTTATGCCTCTTGATGTAGTCCCCTGTGGATTTCGAGGTGTGTTTAGGATCATTATCCATTTGTAGAAGCCATCCTCTCTTTAACTTCATCTTTTTCACAGATGGCATCAAGTTAGCATCCAAAATTTGCTGAAATTTTATTGAATCCATTTTTCCTTCTACTCGTGAGATGTTCCCTGTGCCACTGGCTGCAATACAACCCCAAAGCATGATTGATCCACCCCCATGCTTAACAGTTGGACAGAGGTTCTTTTCATTACATTTTGTTCCCCTTCTTCTCCAAATGTACCTTTGCTCATTCCGGCCAAAAAGTTCAATTTTAACCTCATCGGTCCACAG
Organism: Hyla sarda; assembly: GCF_029499605.1. Taxonomy (NCBI): domain Eukaryota; kingdom Metazoa; phylum Chordata; class Amphibia; order Anura; family Hylidae; genus Hyla; species Hyla sarda. Next base: position 33,027,552 of record NC_079190.1, on the reverse strand, counting down.
AACTTGTTTCCAAAATGCATCAGACTTGTCTATATGTTCAATACAGAAATGTAGGTGCACTACTGTGGTAGATGTATACAATGACATTGGCTATCCCTCAACACTGATGTTAAAATTGAGACATTCGCCAGTGTATCCTTATATGAAGGACACACCAGAGCCCGCACACCAATGCCAAGGTATCTCAAATGGCACGGGACCTAACGCTAATCCTACCTGTGTCTATATGTTCATTTGCAAAGTTCAAACGCTGATTTTTGTGGTGAGGACGTAGAAGAGGTTTTCTTCTGATGACTCTTCCATGAAGACCATATTGGTACAAGTATCTCTTTATAGTGGAATGGTGTAACACAACTCCAGTGTCTGCCAGATCTTTCTGGAGGGATTGTGCAGTCAAACGTGGGTTTTGAATTGTTTTTCTCACAATCCTGCGAGCTGTTTTGTCTGATACTTTTCTTGGTCTTCCAGATCTTGCTTTAACTTCCACTGTTCCTGATGACTGCCATTTCTTAATTACATTCTAAACAGAGGATATTGACATCTGAAAAAGTTTTGCTATCTTCTTATAGCCTTCTCCAGCTTTGAGAGGGTCAACTATTTTCAGTTTCAGATTTCTAGACAACTGCTTAGAAGAACCCATGGTGCTGATTGTTGGGGCAAGGTCAGATGAGTCTGGGCATTTAAAACCTTTGAGATTGACATCATCTGGTCTTCCCAGATGATGATTGAGAACAATCCATGACACTGGCAGGTCTCAGCTTTTCAAAGGGAGCAGTGCATGCTATAAATTCTGCAGGGTGTCCAAACTTTTGCAAACGCCATTTTTTGGTTTTCTGTTATTTTGAAAGTGTAAACGAGGGAAATAAAATCTAACTTTTGTTGACATATTATAAGAATATCTAATCTGTAATTTGATGCCTTTTGGAGATTTTTTCCATCTTTCCTTCGCTTCTTTATGCACATTAATACAAATTTTTACCTGGGGTGCCCAAACTTTTGATCCCCACTCTATATATATTCAAAGAGTTTAGTGCAACTTTTTTTGTGTTATCTGGGCCAAATTTGCGTCAAATGCAGCGCACATTATAAGTGTCACGTTTTCAGATATTTTATACATAATTTTTACTTTATTAGCAGCTTTATTTAGCAATTTTTTTAAAGGATCATGGCTGTGTATTATGTGCGTTTTACCCTAGATGCTCAAAGATTTAACTGCACTTCCTGGTGCATAAAAGTGTCCCAGTTAATACCAGAATTTTCCTGTTGTTAACTGTGTCATCCTGCAACAGTGCCTTGCTATTTTAACTTAAATAGTTTTTTTTATTTTAATTTAAAAAAAATTTTTTTATCGATAAGTCACAACAACTTCTGACATGTTTCGCTGTTTACAATATCATCAGGGGAGAATGGTTTGCATTCACTTCCAGGTAGAGGAAGAGAGAGGTGGTGTCTGGTAACTATAAAAGAAAGTACACTAATCGATTGTCTGAGCTAGTGATTGTGTGTCTGTATACAAGAGTGTAAAGCATACAAGTGAGTGTAAGAATAAAAGTGAGAGGGACATAAAACTTAGGGAATACTGTAAGAAGTGTTGTGAGCATTGAGTGCATTTCTGTGAGTTTGTTTTTCTCTTTCTCTGTCTGGGAGGAATACAGGTGGAGAGTGGGTGGAGTAAATTAATTAGCAGCTGATAAATTGCAGCTGGTTGCAGCCATCACACCCCTTCCCGTAGACTTGCATTAAGGGGCAGGCCGTCACATCATGAGGGGGC